>NC_069501.1:1268717050-1268754233 GCF_027579735.1 Bombina bombina
ATATGAGTATTATGTCCCTTTAATATCAAGTGATTTAGCATATGAGTATTATGTCCCTTTAATGGGCTAATTTCGTTTTGATGCATATTGCACATTTTCTGTTAATCCAATAAACCTCATTTCACTTCTGAAATATTACTGTGTCCTTTAGTTATTTGATAGATCAAAAGGAAATTGCTCATCCTAACACCCAATTATTTATAAATGAAAATCATGGAAATTGTCAGGGGTGCCTAAACTTTTGCATACGACTGTATATATATATATATATATATATATATATATATATATATATATATATATATATATATATATATATATACTAGTCCTAAAGCCCGTTTACACAGGCCATTTTTTGCAGTACAGCGGTCCCACCCCTTGCTCTCTCTCCCTCCCCCTCTCTTTTGCTCTCTCTCTCCCCCCCTCTCTTTTGTGCTCTTTCCCACTCTCTTATGTGCTCTCACGCTCCACCTCTCTTTTGCTCTCTCTCTCTCTCTCCCCCTCTCTTTTGCTCTCTCTACACTTTCTTTTCCTCTTTCCTCTCTCTTTTGCTCCCTCTCTCCATGATCTCTTTTGCTTTCTCTCCCCCCTCTCTTTTTCTCTCTCCCCCCCTCTCTTTTGCACTCTCTCTCTGCCCCCTCTCTTTTGCGCTCTCTTTCTCCCCTCTCTCTTTTGCGCTCTCTTCCCCTCTCTTTTTTGCTCTCTCTCTCCCCCTCTCTTTTGCGCTCTCTCCCGCCTCTCTTTTGTGCTCTTTCTCTCCCCCCACTTTTTTGCGCTCTCTCTCTCTCCTCCCTCTCTTTCGCGCTCTCTCTCTTCCCCTCTCTTTTGCGCTCTCTCTCTCCCCCTCTCTTTTGTGCTCTCTCACTCCCCCTCTCTTTTGTGCTCTCTCTCTCCCCCTTTCTTTTGCACTCTCTCTCTCCCCCTCTCTTTTGTGCTCTCTCTCTCCCCCCTGTCTTTGGCGCTCTCTCTCCCCCCTTCTCTTTTGCGCTCTCTCTCTCCCCCACTCTTTTGGACTCTCTCCCCCCTCTCTTTTGTGCTCTCTCTCTCCCCCCTCTCTTTTGCACTCTCTTTCCCCTCTATTTTGCGCTCTCTCTCCCCCCCACTCTTTTGTGCTCTCTCTGTCCCCCCTCTCTTTTACTCTTTCTCTCTCCAACCCTCTTATGCTCTCTCCATCCCTCTCATTTGCTCTCTCCATCCCTTTTTCTTGCTCTCTCTCCCCCTCTCTTTTGCTCTCTCTCCCCCTATTTTTTGCTCTCCCCCCTCTCTTTTGCGCTCTCTCTCTCCCCTCTCTTTTGCACTCTCTCCCCCCCCTCTCTTTTGCACTCTCTCCCCCCTCTCTTTAGCGTTCTCTCTCCCCCCTCTCTTTTGCACTCTCTCCCCCCCTCTCTTTTGCACTCTCTCCCCCCTCTCTTTTCTCTTTTGTGCTCTCTCTCTCCCCACCTCTCTTTTGCGCTCTCTCTCCCCCCCTCTCTTTTGTGCTCGCTCTCTCCCCACCTCTCTTTTGCGCTCTCTCTCCCCCCTCTCTTTTGCTCTGTCTGTCTCCCCTCTCTTTTGCTCTCTCTCTCTCCATCCCTCTCTTTTGCTCTCTCTATCCCCCTCTCTTTTGCTCTCTCTCCCCCCTCTCTTTTGCTCTCTCTCCCCTCTCTTTTGCTCTCTCTCCCCCCTCTCTTTAGCTATGTCTCTCTCCCCTCTCTTTTGCTCTCTCTCTCCATCCATCTCTTTTGCTCTCTTTCTCCCCCAACTCTATTGCTCTCTCTACCCCTCTCTTTTACTCTCTCTCCCCCTCTTTTTTGCTCTCTCTCCCCCACTCTTTTGGACTCTCTCCCCCCTCTCTTTTGTGCTCTCTCTCTCCCCCCTCTCTTTTGCACTCTCTTTCCCCTCTATTTTGCGCTCTCTCTCTTCCCCCTCTCTTTTGTGCTCTCTCTCCCCCCCCACTCTTTTGTGCTCTCTCTCTCCCCCCTCTCTTTTGCTCTTTCTCTCTCCAACCCTCTTATGCTCTCTCCATCCCTCTCTTTTGCTCTCTCCATCCCTTTTTCTTGCTCTCTCTCCCCCTCTCTTTTGCTCTCTCTCCCCCCTATCTTTTGCTCTCCCCCCTCTCTTTTGTGCTCTCTCTCTCCCCTCTCTCTTTTGCTCTCTCTACCCCCTCTCTTTTGTGCTCTCTCTCTCTCCCTCCTCTCTTTTGTGCTCTCTCTCCCCCCTCTCTTTTGCACTCTCTCCCCCCTCTCTTTTGCCCTCTCTCCCCCCTCTCTTTTCTCTTTTGTGCTCTCTCTCTCCCCACCTCTCTTTTGCGCTCTCTCTCCCCCCTCTCTTTTGTGCTCTCCCTCTCCCCACCTCTCTTTTGCGCTCTCTCTCCCCCCTCGCTTTTGCTCTGTCTGTCTCCCCTCTCTTTTGCTCTCTCTCTCCATCCCTCTCTTTTGCTCTCTCTATCCCCCTCTCTTTTGCTCTCTCTCCCCCCTCTCTTTTGCTCTCTCTCCCCTCTCTTTTGCTCTCTCTCCCCCTCTCTTTAGCTATGTCTCTCTCCCCTCTCTTTTGCTCTCTCTCTCCATCCATCTCTTTTGCTCTCTTTCTCCCCCAACTCCATTGCTCTCTCTACCCCTCTCTTTTACTCTCTCTCCCCCTCTTTTTTGCTCTCTCTCCCCCTCTCTTTTGCGCTCTCTCCCCCTCTCTTTAGCGCTCTCTATCTCCCCCCTCTCTTTTGCGCTCTCTCTTTCCCCCTCTCTTTTACTCTGTCTCTTTCCCCTCTCTTTTGCTCTCTATCTCCCCCTCTCTTTTGCCCTCTCTCCCCCCTTTCTTTTGCTCTCTCTCTCCCCTCTATTTTGCTCTGCCTCTCTCCACTCTCTTTTGCTCTCTCTTTCCATCCCTCTCTTTTGCTCTCTCCCTCTCTATTGCTTTCTCTCCCCCTCTCTTTTGCTCTCTCCCTCTCTATTGCTTTCTCTCCCCCTCTCTTTTGCTCTCTCTCTCCCCTCTCCCTCTCTTTTTCTCTCTCTCCTCCTCTCTATTGCTCTTCCCCCCCTCTCCCCCCCTCTCTCTCCCCATCTCCCCCCTCTCTCTCCTCCTCTCTTCTTTTGCTCTCTCTCTCCCCCCTCTCTTTTCCCCTCTCTTTTGCTCTCTCTCTCCCCCTCTCTTTCCCCCTCTTATTTTCTCTCTCCACCTCTCTTTTGCTCTCTCTTCCCTCTATTTTGCTATTTTCCCTCTCTTTTGCTCTCTTCCCCTCTCTTTAGCTCTTTCCCATCTCTTTTTTGTCTCTCCCCCTCTCTTTCTATCTTTCTCCCCTCTCTCTCACGCCGACCGTGCCCAACCCTGCCCCACCACGCCCGGTCACGCCCCAACCCATGCCCGGCCATACCCACTTTTGCCGCAAATAGCAGATCAGGTAAGGCCAGGTGTGTTTGTCCTGTGCTGTCTCTACTGCGCATGACAGCTTCGGACAAACACACTTGGACTTTTATATTATAGGATATATATACATACATATATATATATATATATATATATATATATATATATATATATATATATATATATATATATATATATATATATATACAGTATCCCACAACAGTGAGTACACCCCTCACATTTTTGTAAATATTTTATTATATCTTTTCATGTGACAACACTGAAGAAATGACACTTAGCTACCATGTAAAGTACTGAGTGTACAGCCTGTATAACAGTGTAAATTTGCTGTCCCCTCAAAATAACTCAACATACAGCCATTAATGTCTAAACCATTGGCAACAAAAGTGAGTAAACGCTTAAGTGAAAATGTCCAAATTGGGCCCAAAGTGTCAATATTTTGTGTGAACACCATTATTTTCCAGCACTGCCTTAGATAAATGATAGATAGATTGATAGATTCATAGATAGAAAAGAAAGGAGGGAGGTCCAATGGCACTACACTATAAATAAGTGGGGACTACTGCCTAATCTATAGATACTCAAGTGATGTCACTATGAGTTCCAAAGTTGGTGCTGTGTATAATGGTAGCTAATATTGACAAAACTTGTGGAGAGTATAGAACCCTCCACAAAAAAGTATACACTAAATAGCACTCCTGAGTCCGTAGGGGTGGGTTAATCCCAATGAATATGTAACATATCACAGAGAACAAATGACATGTGAAGTATATGACACAATGGGTCAGATAGAGGAGAAAATAAATAAAATATAACTTTTAATAATTAATTAAAACTAAAACCACACACAAACAACATACAGATTAAAACTACGAATAGGGGGCAAATCAGCGAGTGAAAAGATAATGGATGCTATAAATATAGCATCAGTTGTCTCACAGTAATATATCCGATAGAAGAATATTATGAGAGAAAGCGTAGCTAGCAATAACGGCTAGTGTTCACAAATGAATATCTCCTATAATATTGGGTTGGGTTAATGTTAATAGTAATTCCAACTTATGGGGTAGGGTACCATTAACAAAAGAGGGGGCTCATGTATTACTGAAAGTAGATATTATCATATAATCAAACTCTGGTATGATACAGACAGAGATTTGACTTATGTAATATAAAGCTACTTCTCAGTTAATGGGAGTGTGAGTGATACAGAACAATGATATGCTAAGTATTAGTTTATAGTACTGACATACTGGTATAAAGATACACTTATAATTGGGAATAAGTGAAGTATAAATAGCATTGAGTATGTTTGTGACCCAATTCTTTGGGATTGCGCTACACAAAGAGTTAATATAAGTGCAAATGTTGTCCTGTCCACAGTTTGTGTAATACTATTTGAACACAACTTAGCCACTAGCAAATAATAAAACAAGATGACTGAGGTTGCATTGTACTGTGAATTAATTGTCACAAGAGGAACTCCAATAATGTGGATAAAGAGTAACGCAAATGAATTATAGCAACAAAAAAATCAATTAATAAATTAAGCTAGTGTATTTAAGTATAAACAGGCCCCCAATTTTGAGAGAGCAATTGATTTCTGTGAATATATGGTTGGTAGTAGGATTTGAAGTAATATGGCACACAAGAGGTTAAACAAAGACACATTGCATGTGTATCCACTTAACATGGGCTGGGTCCATTTGTATAATATTTTTTGTGCTGACTTGACACAAAAGTAGCCAATTGTGGCAAATCTGTGCTATCTTGTTGTGAAATGGTTGCCTAACCAAGTAGTTAACAGCAATAAATAAAGCCCACAGCCAAATGGCCGATCATATGCAAAACGTTTATTGAAATAAATACTTATGGTTAGCAATGAACAGTCTGCTATATAAAGTTCATGTTTGTAATTGAGCTTACAGCTGCAGGTGTTTGGTGACTCTAGTACCATGTGTGGTACATACCTCTTAATACCCTACTATTTGTTTAAATAAAAAGGTATAGTGTTGCACAGAATAAAATGATAGATACCAACCATAATAAATCAAATTGCATGTGGGTTATAAAGGGTTAACAGGTGGAGACACCGGAATGGTTATCGTAGTGGAAATAGTAATGTCTCATGCAGATAAAGTCTGAATACTGACAGCCAGACTGGGTTTCCAAACAGCGTTATGCAAATTACTGTTACCCTGTCACCTTTTAAATCCACAACAACCAAAGCTGGTAAACCGCTAATGTACTATCGGATTAACTGCTAATTATTTAACATACAGGGTAACGCTGATCGTACCCCCCTAAACGCTTCCTAAAACACAGGAGTTCACTAGACTCCTCACCATTGCCCTAAAATGTTTCACCGCTTGTCGGCTTTGTCAAAGGGTGCGCACGCGGCACGCGTTGATGAGATTTTATAGCGTGAGTGTCCCTGCGTTCCGCCTCTTTACTGATGTAACCAGATGACAATATTGCCGTATGCTTTACTATGTGGGATATTAGACACACTCGAATAATGACTAAATAGGCATACAGTATATACGGACACGGTAATTCTAAAATATATCAAATATCAGTGAATGTAACAATTATTCAATTTTGTGTGTATTCGGAATTAACATAATATCTTGATCGATGGTTGGATAGATGATTGATAGATAGGTAGATAGATAGATAGATAGATGATTGATAGATGATTGATAGATAGATGATAGATAGATGATAGATAGATAGATAGATAGATAGATAGATAGATAGATAGATAGATAGATGATAGATTGATAGATGATGGATGATAGATAGATAGATAGATGATTGATAGATGATTGATAGATAGATAGATGATAGATAGATGATAGATAGATAGATAGATAGATAGATAGATAGATAGATAGATAGATAGATAGATAGATAGATAGATAGATAGATGATAGATTGATAGATGATGGATGATAGATAGATAGATAGATAGATAGATAGATAGATAGATAGATAGATAGATAGATAGATAGATAGATAGATAGATAGATAGACAGAGAGACATATATATATATATATATATATATATAGAGAGAGAGAGAGAGAGAGAGAGAGAGAGAGAGAGAGAGATAAATAGATATACAGATATAGATACAGATAGATAGATAGATAGATAGATAAAGATAGATAGATGATGATGATAGATAGATATAAAGATATATAGATGATAGATAGATAGATAGATAGATAGATAGATAGATGATGGATGATAGATGAATAGATGATGGATGACAGATAGATAGATAGATAGATAGATAGATAGATAGATGTTAGATAGATAGATGTTAGATAGATAGATGATAGATGTATAGATGATGGATGACAGATAGATAGATAGATAGATAGATAGATAGATAGATAGATAGATAGATAGATAGATAGCTATATGATGGATGATAGATAGATAGATAGATAGATAGATAGATAGATGATAGATGTATAGAAGATAGATAGATAGATAGATAGATAGATAGATAGATAGATGTTAGATAGATAGATGATAGATGTATAGATGATGGATGACAGACAGATAGATAGATAGATAGATAGATAGATAGATAGATAGATAGATAGATAGATAGATAGATAGATGTTAGATAGATAGATAGATAGATGTTAGATAGATAGATGATAGATGTATAGATGATGGATGATAGATAGATAGATAGATAGATAGATAGATAGATAGATAGATAGATAGATAGATAGATAGATAGATGTTAGATAGATAGATGGATGATATATAGATAGATAGATAGATAGATAGATAGATAGATGTATAGATGATGGATGATAGATAGATAGATAGATAGATAGATAGATAGATAGATGATAGATAGATAGATAGATAGATAGATAGATGTTAGATAGATAGATGGATGACAGATAGATAGATAGATAGATAGATAGATGATGGATGATAGATGATGGATGATAGATAGATAGATAGATAGATAGATAGATGTTAGATAGATAGATGTTAGATAGATAGATGATAGATGTATAGATGATGGATGACATATAGATAGATAGATAGATAGATAGATAGATAGATAGATAGATGTTAGATAGATGTTAGATAGATAGATGATAGATGTATAGATGATGGATGATAGATAGATAGATAGATAGATAGATAGATAGATAGATAGATAGATAGATGTTAGATAGATAGATGGATGATAGATAGATAGATAGATAGATAGATAGATAGATAGATAGATGTATAGATGATGGATGATAGATAGATAGATAGATAGATAGATAGATAGATAGATAGATAGATAGATGTTAGATAGATAGATGGATGACAGATAGATAGATAGATGATGGATGATAGATGATGGATGATAGATAGATAGATAGATAGATAGATATATAGATGATGGATGACAGATAGATAGATAGATGATGGATGATAGATAGATTGATAGATAGATAGATAGATAGATAGATAGATAGATAGATAGATAGATGTATAGATGATGGATGATAGATAGATAGATAGATAGATAGATAGATAGATAGATGTTAGGTAGATAGATGGATGACAGATAGATAGATAGATGATGGATGACAGATAGATAGATAGATGATGGATGATAGATAGATAGATAGATAGATAGATAGATAGATAGATGTATAGATGATGGATGATAGATAGATAGATAGATAGATAGATAGATAGATAGATGTTAGGTAGATAGATGGATGACAGATAGATAGATAGATAGATAGATAGATAGATAGATAGATGATGGATGATAGATAGATAGATAGATAGATAGATAGATAGATAGATAGATAGATAGATGTTAGGTAGATAGATGGATGATAGATAGATAGATAGATAGATGTTAGGTAGATAGATGGATGATAGATAGATAGATAGATGTTAGGTAGATAGATGGATGACAGATAGATAGATAGATAGATAGATAGATAGATAGATAGATAGATAGATAGATGATGGATGATAGATAGATAGATAGATAGATAGATAGATAGATAGATAGATGTTAGGTAGATAGATGGATGATAGATAGATAGATAGATAGATAGATAGATGTTAGGTAGATAGATGGATGATAGATAGATAGATAGATAGATAGATAGATAGATGATGGATGATAGATAGATAGATAGATAGATAGATAGATAGATAGATAGATAGATGTTAGGTAGATAGATGGATGATAGATAGATAGATAGATAGATAGATAGATAGATAGATGTTAGGTAGATAGATGGATGACAGATAGATAGATAGATAGATAGATAGATAGATAGATAGATAGATAGATAGATAGATAGATGTATAGATGATGGATGATAGATAGATAGATAGATAGATAGATAGATAGATAGATAGATGTTAGGTAGATAGATGGATGACAGATAGATAGATAGATGATGGATGACAGATAGATAGATAGATGATGGATGATAGATAGATAGATAGATAGATAGATAGATAGATAGATAGATGTATAGATGATGGATGATAGATAGATAGATAGATAGATAGATAGATAGATAGATAGATAGATAGATGTTAGGTAGATAGATGGATGACAGATAGATAGATAGATAGATAGATAGATAGATAGATGATGGATGATAGATAGATAGATAGATAGATAGATAGATAGATAGATAGATAGATAGATGTTAGGTAGATAGATGGATGATAGATAGATAGATAGATAGATAGATGTTAGGTAGATAGATGGATGATAGATAGATAGATAGATGTTAGGTAGATAGATGGATGACAGATAGATAGATAGATAGATAGATAGATAGATAGATAGATAGATAGATGATGGATGATAGATAGATAGATAGATAGATAGATAGATAGATGTTAGGTAGATAGATGGATGATAGATAGATAGATAGATAGATAGATAGATGTTAGGTAGATAGATGGATGATAGATAGATAGATAGATAGATAGATAGATAGATAGATAGATAGATGATGGATGATAGATAGATAGATAGATAGATAGATAGATGTTAGGTAGATAGATGGATGATAGATAGATAGATAGATAGATAGATAGATAGATAGATAGATAGATAGATAGATAGATAGATAGATGTTAGGTAGATAGATGGATGACAGATAGATAGATAGATAGATAGATAGATAGATAGATAGATAGATAGATAGATGATGGATGATAGATAGATAGATAGATAGATAGATGTTAGGTAGATAGATGGATGACAGATAGATAGATAGATAGATAGATAGATGTTAGGTAGATAGATGGATGATAGATAGATAGATAGATGTTAGGTAGATAGATGGATGACAGATAGATAGATAGATAGATAGATAGATAGATAGATGATGGATGACAGATAGATAGATAGATGATGGATGATAGATAGATAGATAGATAGATAGATAGATAGATAGATAGATGTATAGATGATGGATGATAGATAGATAGATAGATAGATAGATAGATAGATAGATAGATAGATAGATAGATAGATGTTAGGTAGATAGATGGATGACAGATAGATAGATAGATAGATAGATAGATAGATAGATAGATAGATGATGGATGATAGATAGATAGATAGATGTTAGGTAGATAGATGGATGACAGATAGATAGATAGATAGATAGATAGATAGATAGATAGATAGATAGATAGATGATGGATGATAGATAGATAGATAGATAGATAGATAGATAGATAGATAGATAGATAGATGTTAGGTAGATAGATGGATGATAGATAGATAGACAGACTGATTGATTGTGCTTGATATTGTTTGAGGGATTTATATATGTTCTGTCTGATTCATTATTCCCATCTACTCTCTCCCCAGCATGTTTGCTTTACTTTACCTGTTTAAAGGGACACTAAACCCAAATGTTTCTTTAATGATTCAGACAGAGCAGCACTTTTAATCCACTTTCTAATTTACTCCTGTTATCAATTTTCTTTGTTCTTTTGCTAACTTTATTTAAAAAGCAGGAATTTAAAGTGTAGGAACTGGCTCATTTTAGGTTCAGCACCCTGGATAGCGCTTGCTTATTGGTGGCTACATTTAGCAAACCAATAAGCAAGCATAGCCCAGGTTCTCAACCAAAAACGGGCCGTCTATTAAGCTTTACATTCCTGCTTTTTAAACAAAGATAGTAAGGGAACAAAGAAAAATGTATAAAAGGAGTAATTTAGAAAGTTGCTTAAAATTGAAGCAGGACTGTACTGTGAAGTCAGGATCAGACTGATATGCTTCAGGAAAGTTCTTCTCTGTGAAAGGCACATGTTGAGCAAAAAGAGGCTGCTTCTTGGGTGTTAACTAGCCATAGAACAAGCTATTATGCTGTTGTTCGTTCCCAGGTTGAGCGCTTCTCTCTTTTTATTTATAATATTACTATTTGCATGAATATGAGACTGTAACCTTCCTGCTTTTCAACAAAGGATACCAGAAAATTGAAGAAAATATTATAATAAAAGTAAATTGGAAAGTTATTGAAATAGCATGTTCTATCTGAATCATGAAAGAAAAATGTTAGTTTTATGTCAATTTATGTTGTAAAAGCATCTTTATTTATTCAATATAAAATGTTTTAACTGTGCAGCCAAAACACTATTCACTGTAAAAGTTATGATTATTTAACAGTATATGGAATATATTTGTCTTTTCAAGAATTGAACAATTTATTTATTTTGTTTTTATGTTTACCCGTTTATTTATTTTACAGGGGAAAGGGCACAGGCCTGTATCTTGGACTCCGGTAATTGTTTAGTTCCATATATTAATGGATAAGCTTTATTGTGTACAAAATATATACAACCCTATCATAGGTCTAACCCAGCTATAGAATTAATCCTAGCCATAACCCCAGCCTTAGAATTAACCCTAGCCATAACTCCAGCCCTAAAATAAACCCTAGCCATAACCCCAGCCCTAGAATTAACCATAGCCATAACCACAGCTCTAAATCTAACCCTAGCCATAACCCCAGCCTTAGAATTAACCCTAGCCATAACTCCAGCCCTAAAATAAAACCTAGCCATAACCCCAGCCCTAGAATTAACCATAGCCATAACCACAGCTCTAAATCTAACCCTAGCCATAACCTTAGCCCTAGAGCTAACCCTAGAAAAAACCCCAACCCTACAGCTAACCCTAGCCATAACCATAGATCTAGAATTAACCCTAGCCATAACCTCAGCCCTAGAAATAACCATAGTTATAACTCATCCAGCTATATAACCCCAGCTCTACAGCTATAACTCATCTAGCTCTATAGTTATAACCCCAGCTCTACAGCTAACCTTAGCCATAACCCCATCCCTAGAGCTAATCCTAGCCATATCCCCAGCTCTAAATCTAACCCAAGCCATAACCATAGATCTAGAATTAACCCTAGCCATAACATCAACCCTAGAGCTAACCATAGTTATAACTCATCCAGCTCTAAATCTAACCCTAGTTATAACCCCAGCTCTAAATCTAACCCTAGCCATAACCCCAGCTCTAAATCTAACTCTAGCCATAACCCCAGCGCTAGAGCTAATCCTAGCCATACCCACAGCCCCAGAGCTAACCCTAGCCATATCCCCAGTCCTAGAGCTAACCCTAGCCATAACCCCAGCCCTAGAGCTAATCCCAGCCATAACTCCAGCCCTAGAGCTGATACTAGCCATAACCCCAGGCCTAGAGCTAGCCCTAGAGCTGATACTAGCCATAACCCCAGCCCAAGAGCTAATCCTAGCCATAACCCCAGCCCTAGAGCTAACCCTAGTCATAACCCCAGCCTTAGAGCTAATCCTAGCCATAACCCCTGCCCTAGTGCTAACCCTAGCCATAACCATAGATCTAGAGCTAACCCTAGTCATAACTCCAACTCTAAATCTAACCCTATCATAGTCCTAGCTCTAGCCCCAGCTCTAGAATTAACCTAGCCACAACCCCAGCCCTAGAGCTAATCCTAGCTTTAACTCCAGCCCTAGAGCTAATCCTAGTCATAACCACAGCCCTATAGTTAATCCTAGCCATAACCCCAGCCCTAGAGCTAACCCTAGCCATAATCCCAGCCCTATAGCTGATACTAGCCATAACCCCAGCCCTAGAGCTAATCCTAGCCATAACCTCAGCCCTAGAGCTAACTCTAGCCATAACCTCAGCCCTAGAGCTAACTCTAGCCATAACCCCAGCCCTAGAGCTAATCCTAGCCATAACCCCAGCCCTAGAGCCAATCCTAGTCATAACCCCAGCCTTAGAGCTAATGCTATAGTCATAACCCCTGTCCTAGAGCTAACCCTAGCCATAACCCCAGCCCTAGAGCTAACCCTAGTCATAACTCCAGCTCTAAATCTAACCCTATCATAGGCCTAACTCTAGCCACACCTCTAGAATTAACCTAGCCATAACCCCAGCCCTTGAGCTAATCCTAGCCATAACCCCAGACCTAGAGCTAACCCTAGTCATAACTCCAGCTCTAAATCTAACCCTATCATAGGCCTAACTCTAGCCACAGCTCTAGAATTAACCTAGCCATAACCCCAGCCCTTGAGCTAATCCTAGCCATAACCCCAGACCTAGAGCTAATCTTAGCCATAACTCCAGCCCTAGGCTAACCCTATTCATAACTCCAGCTCTAAATCTAACCCTATCCATAACCATAGATCTAGAATCAACTCTAGCCATAGCCTCAACTCTAGAACAAACCCTAGCCATGACCATAGATATAGAACTACCTCTAACCATAGTCTCAACTCTAGAACAAACCCTAGCCATGACTCCAGCTATAGAACTAAACATAAGACCAGCTCTAGAAATAACCTTAGCCATAACACTAGCTCTAGCACTAACCATAATACCAGCTCTAGAACTAAACCTGGCCCTAATGCCAGCTCTAGATATAACCATAGCCTCAACTCTAGATCAAACCGTAACTAAGACTCCAGCTATAGAAGTAAACATAGCACCCACTCTAGAAATAACCTTAGGCATAACACACACGAGCTCTAGCATTAGCTCTAACCATAACCCCAGCCTTAAAGGTAACCCTGGACATAACTACAGCTGAA
Source organism: Bombina bombina (assembly GCF_027579735.1). NCBI lineage: Eukaryota > Metazoa > Chordata > Amphibia > Anura > Bombinatoridae > Bombina > Bombina bombina. Next base: position 1,268,730,522 of record NC_069501.1, read on the forward strand.
TAAGTAATCCAAGCCATAACCCTAGCCCTAGAACTAACCTAACCATAATTCCAGCTCTAGAACTAACCCTAATAATAACGCTAGTTATAGTTAGATATACCCATAGCCTCAACACTAGAACTAACCATATCCTGAGCTCTAGAACAAACCCTAACCATAAACTCAGCTCTAGATCAAACCCTAACCATAAACTCAGCTCTAGAACAAACCCTAACCATAAACCCATCTCTAGAACAAACCCTAACCATAAACTCAGCTCTAGAACAAACTCTAACCATAAACTCAGCTCTAGAACAAACCCTAACCATAAAATCAGCACTAGAACTAAACAGTTCTAAGGCCAGCTGTGAGACTAACTCTATGCCTACCCCTTACTACATACAATATACATGTCCCCGGGACTGGAGTTGGACATTTCTGCTCTGTTCAGACAAGTGAATGTGACCATTTTATTTCACTCATCTATTTGCTTTTTAACAGACAATAAAGAAGCTGAATCTGCAGGTGGATGAAGCTGTTTTAAGAAAATACTGGTAAGTGGTCTTGAGGTATTGTGCTCTATGCTCGTACCTACAATTCAGCTCCTGCTCACGAGCACATGGAGCAGGTTATTTACTGTTTTGTGTTGCAGAAAGCGATATTACACTGGGACTGTAACAGTGTTAATTTTTACAACAAATTTCGTTTTAGTCTTAGTTTTAAGTCTTTTGATTAAAATGCCATTTTATTTTTAGTCGTATTTTAGTCATCTAACTTGCTTCAGTTTTAGTCAGCTTGATCTCTAGAAGGGAGTTTAGTTAAAGTTTAATGCATTATTTAAGCATTTCTCTATCATTTGCAAACTGATTATATACTCCAGGAGTAAACATAACTCCTGTTATTATTTATGATATTAAGGTTTAAACATGCAATACAGACACAGATTTAGCCATTGTTATAAATAACGTCTTTATTAAACTTACAATTAAATAAAACCAACTTTCATAAACAAACAGAAGTGCAACTTTAAAATATAAAAAAACGCCATTGCACATATTACCCAATATAAAAACTTTAACAGTTTTCTGTTAATAATTAAAACAAAAGTAACTCAACACAACAAAACGTTTCTGCAGCTAGCACAGGCACAGCATAACTTAAACCCATACTTGTGGGTTATTCTTATTTGTATAGGAAGATTTGAAAACTTTTCAGCAACGATATTAACACTGGTCTAGAACTTCCAAACTCATTATACAGTATACTCCTGGAGTAAAGGTTTATTAACCGGTTTTTATTTATGGTATTAAGGTCTGAACATGCAATACAGATTTAACTGTTGTGGTATATAACATGTCTTTATCCAAAAATTAAATAAAACCAAGTTTCATAAATAAACAAGAAGATAGCCTTGCTTTTGTTTGTTTTTTGTTTTTTACAAGAGAGCAGTAATTAGATATGAATTGATTATAACACCTTGCATAAAGTGTTAATTTTGACAGCAATTTTTGATTTCATTTTAGTCAAAGTCTTTTGACTTAAATGCCATTTTAGTTTTAGTCGTATTTTAGTCATCAGAATTTCTTTAGTTTTATCCTCATTTTAGACTAGTTTTAGTCGACGAAATTAACACTGGACTGAAAAAACACTGGCAGACCATTCCTGTCCACGTCCCTTTCATTGAGCAAGTTATAAACTAATATTACAAGTTAAATTGAAAAAACTGTACTCTCACACATTTAGCACAAACACAGTAATCAACTTAAGGATTACATTCATTGAGCCCTAATTTGGTTTGCGAGAGGTCGCAAACCGATAAATATGTTGTCTGAAGCAATTTCGTTTATCAAGTGCTTTTGATGCTGCGTTATACCTAAAAATATTTTATAACGTCCCATAGATAGTAATAGAAGCCGTTAAGTGATAACTTATACCAGGTTTCCAATGAAATTACAAACCATTAATTCACTGCCGGAGGCTGACAATACATTGAAAAAAATTACACCCAGCTTAACTAGATGTAAAAGAGGAGAAAGGGAGTTTTTTGAGACCTATTTCCCATTAAAATTTTAAACCTTGCGAATAATGCAAGTGTTTCAATATAGAAAAAAAACTGAAATATGTAATATTTATTGTTGTCCCATGTATAGGAATAGTTGCACTTTTATGTTCTTATGGAAATATCAGTACATATTTACATATAAGAATATATGCAAGCACATATCTACAAAATTCAAACTAGACCTATGCCTAGGGCAGCAATACATATTACATATATTAATAAAGTGGAAAATATAATTATAATAAAAAATAGTATTTGCTTATAATTAAAAATTATGTATTATAAATAAGTGTATCGTTTATTATTATCAATATTATCAGGTATTTGTAGAGCGCCGACAGATTGCGCAGCGCTAACTTTGTTTTTGTTTCTCTTTAGAGGTGATCACAGGTAAGGAGCGCAGACCTTAAACGTAAAGTTTATATTGTAAGGTCGGGTTACCATAGCAACTAATTAATTTTCAAGAAATCGAATGTCGGGTGGAAGCGTTAACACAAAGTTAACTTACACCTACACAAAAAGAGTGACTGCACGCACTGCAGCAAAATATTTAAATGGAAACCTGGTACTGGAGCAGTAAACTACTTTTAGCTGTCGGCCGCTTCAGTAATTTTTTTTTTTTTTTTTTTTAACAATTTTTATTGAGGTTATTAGGTACATGTACAAATCTTGGCTCATTGCCTTGGTTTAAAGAGTACAGGTGTTAGAATAAAACACACAATAAGAAAAAGATACACATTCACAGTTACATAGAAGCACAATATATAGTAGGCAAAGATAACTGAAACCTCTTTTTTTTAAGATTATGCGGACCTCCTCTGATACTAGAAGACCACTTTTGGACCTACGTGAAATTGCAGTGTGTAAATAAGGAGGGGTATGGTTTAATAAGGCCACTTTTGGACCTTTGAACAATATAACTAACATTTATGAACATTTATAGTATATGATAAGCAATTCAAGCGTTAATGACTTTGTAGATGACAGCCAAATCTGAGGAATATGTTGGAGGTGGTGTCAGGCTAAAACCAACTAGGGAAGAGAAAGGGTGACAAGCAATTGAGGGATCCGGGATCCTATATCCTTACAGGGGCGATATATGGTATATGGTGTGGGTGCACTGTAGTTTAAAAGCTATGTTGGTAAGTGATAAAAATGAGAACTAATTTAGATACTTAACACTCTGGCTATAGTAGTGTGGAAACTTAAGCAGTAGAGCTATAATAGGGACCTAAATCACCCATCGCGGCCGCTGATAGGGAGAGATAGCACCACACATAAGCAAACTGCATATAGGGTCTAAGTAAACATGTAGAGAGCCAGAATCCAAATTGAGCCATTATAGTGACTAAAATATAAGTTGTAGAGTGAGGTAGCATAGTTGTAATTTGCAGTAGAAATCCTAGATCAAACCAGTTCAATACATATAATTACAGTGAGATAAAGTAGTATAACAGCTCAATTAGTATACACCCCTGAGTCATAAGCATGTACAGTAATCAAGAGAAATAAACAGGGGAGAACACACATGTAATAAGTGTTAACAACTATTCCCTAAATGAACTAAGATAAACAGAAAAAGGTGTCAGCGATATTATTATATAGCAGTCTAAAACCAGGAGGCATAAGTTTGTGTGCTGCTATTAAGTTGGGCTATGCATTCAAGTCTAAAGTGCAGATCCCATCCTACACCCAACTAAGTGATGAGTACCCAGCAAATTAAATATGACAGCTCAGTGGCATATCAGGAAAGTATGCATGCAAAGAAAATTTAACAACAAAAAAGGGGTAACATTGTATGAGACTATTTATGAGAAGAACCACAGACCAACCTCATAGTGTGATTAATGTGCATAGTCCCCAAAATACAGGCCTAAAGGACCAGGGTATCAACAGGGCTTGGTAGTCCAGTTATGACAGATATTGCAGATGAACCCGGTACCTGATTGTAAAGCATCAGGGTTTGTAGTCCCCATATTGATTGCAGACCATGTAACTTCATTACGGGCTATAATGTCTTTATGAGTTGTGATGTCCCACCGTATATAAGGGGAGTTGAAGGGGGCCAAGTACTATATGGGCAGTGGGATCTAGCATTTGGGGTCTAGAAGCGTAGATACCTCTACAAATATATGCTAAGGCAAAGTCAAATTTTTTGTGTGAGGAGTTTGCGCTACGCATCACAAACTTCAATTAACTCTAGACTGCTGGTTTAGACAGCTCTTCAACTATGTACTTACTATTGCCCACATAAATCAAAGGACAGAGTCCAGGGTCCCAAACCAGTGGAGCCACTCAGCATAAAGAAGAAATCTTCATCCGACTCCTGTTTTCAAAATATGTATGCTGTGGCCGTGCTGCACAGCCCTGTTTCCAAACCGTCTAGCACTCAACCCCAGGCTGTTCTCCGGGACTAGGAGTGCATGTGCCTGCAATCCTCTGCAGTCCAACAATAGTTCGGCCACAACAAATGACCCAGTCCAATAGGGGTCTGTGTCCCGCATGGCGCCTCCACTCGCTGCGTCCTTTGCAGCGTATAGCCTCCGAAACTTGCCACCGGTGGGATCATTAGAAGCCAATGCCTCTGTGGATGAAAAAAAGTGTGCCCGCATTGCAAGCAAGGACCGCTCACTCCATCACATGGTCAAGGCTCTCCATAGGAGCCAGTGGCTGAGAGACAGCTCCGGTTTTCTCTGTGTCCCCTAGGCGGGCATTGCAGGGTGCCGGGAACTCAGGCGGCATTTCAGGTAACCCCAAGCCGACTGCAACGTTACAGGGAACTCCCTGATCCAGCTCCGGCCCAAACAAAAAGTTTCCTTCGGAGGTCTCCCTGGGCTCCTCCAGAGCCTGCTTCATGTCAGTAGGAAGTCTCTGCCGGTTAGGTTGTAGGTGTTCCGTTTCTGGGTGTAGAGCCCTCCGCAGGTTTCCCCATTCTCTTGCAATAAGTGCTGAGAGTCGCTCGAAGTGAGCGCACAGAAGATCCTCCGCTTGAATCTCAAGATGTGCTGTAAAGGTGAATTGCAGTCAATAAGAACTGCTCAACCCGGATAAACCGGGGGGGTTAGGCAAAGGCCACAGGCACTTATGTGTCACCACCGAAGACCTCGCCGTTCCAGTACTAAGGGCTAGAAGTCGGGCGAACTACTCACAACAGGCTTCTCAGTAAGGTCCAACTGTTTAAATTGTAATAAAATTATGAGTCGATGACACCCTGAATCGCTGATAATCAGTGGGTTTATCTGCTTATCCTTGCAGCCTCAAAGTAAAGCAGCCATCTTGGCTGAAGCCCGGAAGCGTCCCCCGCTTCAGTAATTTTTATTGTTGCTCAATGGAATTGAGCCTTGAGTCAGCATATTTCACTTTCACATTTTGTTTAACTGCATGTGTGTTTAACCCCCCATGAAGAACAAAACCTGAGAAAGTCTATTCACCCAATCTGAATGTGAGAAAAACAGGTTTTACATTTGTGTCATATTAGTAAACCAGGTTAAACCACATTACTAATTTCCTTCTTAATATGAGGAGAGTCCACGGCTTCATTCCTTACTTGTGGGAAATACAGAACATGGCCACCAGGAGGAGGCAAAGACACCACAGCCAAAGGCTTAAATACCTTCCCCACTTCCCTCATCCCCCAGTCATTCTTTGCCTTTCGTGACAGGAGGTTGGCAGAGAAGTGTCAGAATATTTCGGAGTAGTTCCTTAGGAAAGGCATCTGCCCTTCGAAATGGGACTGGAGTTTTATGTAGTCTTGTCAGCCTCTCAGTAAGAGAATTGATGAAAGTTAGAGTCTGGAGATGCAGGGAGAGTCATTCTGCGAACCCATCCAGACTCATATTGACAGCTCCTTAAGCAATCAGCGTTGACGAGTTTCACTGCCTGCTTTCTTCACTCAAGTCCATGTCAGAAGTGCTGCTGCAATCTGTCAAACTTGAAGGACCATGTCACTGTTTCACGGCATAGATTCCGGTAAGATTGTTTCATTATTTTACACACATGTTAACGATAGAAGACAGGGTCACAGTGGGACTCCTTTATCTTTATGGAATCAAGGGTTAATATCTCCTGAGGGTGATTATTTAACAGTGGGGATTTTTTTATCATATTTGTTATGTGATTTCAACTGCTTATGTGTAAGAACGTTTGGGCTCTTAGGCTGATACGGAACGTACAGGTTATTTTCATTTTGAGAGCTGCGCAGTATCTTTATATTAAGATGGCGCACTTTTGCCACAGCAGGGACAGGTCCTGCATGAGCACCATGTGACCGGGAATGGTCACATTTTTTCCCTGCTTCCAATTCCTGACCAGGTGTCTGCAGAGAGGAGCATCTTCTCTATCTGTCTGGGTCATTGGAGGTGGTGAGTGCCCCAGCCATTGGGGGTATAGGGTGCCAGTTGTTTTTCCTTTTCTATAATTTTGATATAGACGAGCTATGGAGGATTCTGATATTTTAGAGGGGGGTCCCTTTTGATACAGAATTTGATACCTGTGTATAATGTGAGGAGGCCCGGGTAATCCAGCCCGCTCAATTATGTTCTGTATGCCGCAATAGAGTGTTCTTATCAATCAATGTTGAGATGTTAGAGACCACTGAGCCATCCACCTCTGTGGACTCTTCATCCAGTAAGGTGTGTTCCCTAGATTCTGTTCCTACATATGCAGTTTTCCCAAGTTCCAATCCTCCTTCACCTGTAAGGGGCTTGTTTCCTCCAGAGGTTACTATGCAGTTCCACATGGCCATCTTTACGGCCTTAGCAATGTTAACTATTGCTGCTATGTGTAAGCAAAGGGTTAATCCAGGCTCTCCTGCTCAAGGACATTCGTGTAAAATAACGATTGTGTGCGATCAGTCCTCTGGGGATTCGGTTCCCTCTGAGGCTTCAGAGGGAGAGCCGCCAGGGTCGGAGTCTGCTGACTTTGGTCCTCCGACTGCGGAAGGCTTAGCATTTAGATTGGCACATCTGCGTTTACTTCTGAGAGAGGTTTTGGCGATGTTAGAGGTTCCCAGTACTGATCAGTCAGTTGAATCTTAGTCCTCTAAATCAGATAACGATCTTAACTAGACGTGTGGAGGATGGTGATATTCCTTGTCATCTTGTTTTAGTTTTAGTTTAATCGTTTATTTAGAATCCCAGTTCCGAGCTCTATGGGGGGTTGTGTCGTATGACAGGCCGGACATGTTTTTTGTTTGCACACACCTTTCAGCTTATCTCTTGTGGGCGCTTGCCTATTTTCTTTTACTTTGCTATTCCGCTCCGGATAGTTTTTTGTTTTTAGAGCTCTGGGTTGATTTAGAAACTCTTCTTAGAAAGACGTTTCGTCACATGGGATTTTTTTTACTATCGACTTTGATGGTCGAGATTGTTGGAAATTTCCGGTGGATTATTATAGATTTTTCAAGAAACATTTTAAGCCACAGAGCTTAATTTCTTTAATTTTGATTATTCAGTTGTTTTAGCTTTGCTGGAACTTAAGAAGTTTTTGTTTTAGCCCTGGAATGTTCCGGAAGATATACTGTATCCTAGATGACAGGCAGGACCTGATGTGGGTTCTAATTAGGTCTGTTCCTTCTTTCTACTTATGAGAAGGAGTTTTTTTTCTAGATTTCCAGGCCAGGTACAGCAGGCCCATCTATCCTAGTTAACAGGCTGGACCTGTTTATGTATTATCTGGGATGGGTGCTGGATACTGGATCATATGGATCTAGGGGTCCTAGAGGCCGGAACTAGGCTTCTTTTCTGGGCAATTGTCTTGTCAGAAAAGGAAAAGGAAATGTTTTTCAAGTGACATTTGGAGTCATTGCCCCGGTATCTATCGCACTGCAGGAATATTTTCTCCCGCTGTTGGTGCATGCCTTAATAGGGGGAGGGTCTTCCCATCCTAATTGGGTTCTATGTTTTTTAAGCAGAGCTTATTAGCTCTTCTTTCACTGGAGAATGTAAGGTTCTCCCTTCCTTTGTTAAGAAGAAGGATGTCTTTCCTGTTTCATCCTTCTTGGGATCTGGGGTTAAGGTGCCAGTATCCTGCTTCAAGATTTTACAGAAGTTCCCGGGTCTCGGCCTTGCTGGGTTTCTTACCTTCACCTGCTAATCGACTTTTAGGGATTTTCTCATGTCTTTTCGATCCTCAGAGAGTTGGATCTAGACCTGAGTTGCTGGTGTCATCCACCAGGGTGGATCTGAATGCTGTTTTGTCTATAGACAGGGATTTTTATCTACCCTGCCTAGCAAGCTGAAGGCTTAGAGTTGAATCCTGCGGTGGCAGCTTTCTTTACATCCTGAGATCTTGCAAAATTACCCTATCGGGTTATGCCCTCCAGCCCCCTTCCGGTCTTTGTTGATGCGGGGGTGGAGAGTGATATATACAGCCGAGGCCGTGACTTTGGCAGGGGGTTGGTGAATCTGTCATAACAGACTTTCATGGAATACCGGTGGGGGAAATCAATCCCAGTGTTCCGTTCAGATCTCCCTGCTCTGAGAAATTTTTCTCTTAGTTCTCCCGGGGCGGTTTTGACCTTGTTGCTTCCTTGTCCATGGGGAGAGAGTGTCCTAGGGAGGTCTGTGAGTTGGGAGTTTCCTTCCGATTATTCCTTTGGTTCCTCAGCAAGCATTCTGCTTGGAGGATTTGGTCTTCTGGGTTCGTACCAGTTGGGACCTCTCAGTGGGGAGACCTTCTTTTGGAGAAGGAGAGTTCCTCCTGCTAAATGGGAGGGTCTCATGTTTAGTGGTGGGTGAAGGCCCACGTCAGCTCATTGCCAGCGACCTTCTCTATGAGCGTACTCTTTAGGATCGGATGTCCCCTACAACCATTCCCTGCTCGAATGTTTGTATGGATGGGAAAGCCGATCAAGTTTCAAGGTGTCAGTGTTAGCTCCATCGCTACTGAAGCAGAAGGTGGGTTTGAACCCAGGTGGGGCTCTGACCATTTTCACCCTTAGAGGTTTCTTTTTAGCCGTCTTCTTTTTCAGCCATGTCACTCTTGGTTGTGGATGGTTGATCCTAGCAGGAGCAGGCATCAGTGAGACGGTTTTCTCCATTTATATCTAGAGTTGTGTCGCAGTTTAGGGGCTTTGCCTCCATGGACCTTGTCACAGGGATCTGCTGGAGCAGTGTCCTTCTGTCCTTCACAATCTGGAATCTGAGTCTGACTGCATGGAATTGAATGCTTAGTCTTAGCCAAGAGAGGTTTTTCTGAAAGTATTGTTGATACTCTCGATCTAGCTCATATGCTGGTGTATCATCGCATCTATCATAAGGGGTGCAGGACCTACTTCTTCTGGTATGTAGAGTGGGGATTCTCCTGGCATAAGGCCAGGTTTTCCAGGATCCTTTCTTTTCTCCAGGATGCTCTGGAGACAGGCCTTCTGTAGATCCCTTAGGGGATAGATTTCAGCCCTACCTGTTTTACTGCTCGAGAGGTTCACAGAACTTCCAGATGTCCAGTATTTTGTTCAGGCTTTGACTAGATCAGGCCTGTGTTTAGATCTAGTGCTCCTCCTTGGAGTTTACATCTTGTTCTAAGTTTTGCAGAAGGCTCCGTTTTGAGCTTATGCATGGGGTTGACATTAAGATTTTCTGTCTTGGAAGGTTCTTTTTTCTACTGACTATTGCTTCAGTGCACAGAGTTTCTGAGATGGCTGCCTTGCAATGTGAGGTCTCTTACCTAGTTTTGTGTGTGGCTAAGGTTGTTCTCACTGGGTTAGGTTTTCTTCTTCTGGTTGTTTCAGATCGCAACATCAATCAGGAGATTGTGGTTCCTTCCTTGTGTCCTAATCCTTCTTCTTCTAAGGAGCGGTTATTTCATAACTTGGATGTGGTTCGGGCCTTGAAGTTCTATCTTCAGGCTACAAAGGAGTTTTGCCAGACTTCTTCCTTGTTTGTGTTTATTCTGGGAAGTGTAAGGGGCAGGAAGCCTTGCCCACTTCCTTCTTTTTCTGTTTGAGGAGCATGTTCGCTTACTTCAGCGGGACACAAGCCTCCTCAGAGGATAAAGGCTCATTCAGCTAGAGCTGTGGCTTCCTCTTGGGTCTTGAGAATGAGGCCTCTAGGGATTAGATTTTTAGGGCGACTACCTGGTCTTCCTTGCATATTTTGTCAAAATTTTACATATTTGGCATTTTTGCTTCGGCAGAAGCAGCTTTTGGGAGAAAGGGTTTTGCAGGCTGTGGTGCCCTCAAAACAGGGACTGCCTCTCTTTTTACCCTCTCATTTTCATTCAGTGTCCTCTAGAGCTTGGGTATATGTTTCCCACAAGTAAGAAATGAAGCCGTGGACTCTCCTCATATTAAGAAGGAAAACATCAATTATGCTTACCAGATAATTTCCTTTCCTTCTGTATGAGGAGAGTCCACGGCCCCCATCCAAATTCTCTGTTGGGCGGACTTAAATTTGTTTTTTGTTCTTCTGGCACAATTTATACCCAGATATTTCTCCTACTGTTCCTTGTTCCCTCGGCAGAATTAGTGGGGGATGAAGGAAGTGGGGGAGGGGTGTCTTTGCCTCCTCCTGGTGGCCAGGTTCTGTATTTCCCACAAGTAAGAAATGAAGCCGTGAACTCTCCTCATACAGAAGGAAAGGAAATGATCTGGTAAGCATAATTTATGATTTTAATTTCTCAGTCACTTTTACTGAGTTTCTGGTACTCCTGATGAGATTTGTAGATTAGAAAGCAGATTATTTGTATGACTATGTAACATTTTCCCCAACGTTTTACTGTCCCTTTAAGGAAATGGTTACAACGAATAATTAAAGAACAATTTGATGCTGTCGGAGACGGCATGTTTAGAACTTGCAGCTTTATTAAAAAGTGAGACATTTACATAAACAGCTAGTTTAGTTATCTTGTTTGAGAATTATGCTTTAGCATCTCATATCAATTCTAGATTCCTGATTTCAAACCGTTCTTGTTTTTAAGCTTCTATATAAGAACGTGTTGAGGTTTCATATTGTATTTGTACTACATTGGATGTGTTATGTTTGATTGTAGTATATATTTACAGTTTTTCTCTGAGATCTTAAACATATGTAATTGTCTAAAACTTAATAAATGGAAAAAAAAGAATGTTATCCATTTGCAGGAGAACTAGATGGAAGCAATATTTCCTGGCATATAGTTCTTCAGACTAGGAATGGGCAAATGTTTTGCAACATTCGAAAAATGAAATTTTTTTTAACACATTTGTTTATTTGTTGAACGTAATAGTATTTCTGATGCTTTCTTTAAATGTAATATTTGAATACAGGTATACCTCACTTTACAGCGCTTCACTTTACAGCGCTTCGCTAATACAGCGCTTTGTGGAGCTGAAGTTCAACCTCCAAGGATTTTAAAACAGTGCTGTAATCTTTGTGAGATTGCAAGAAAAGTGACTGGTACTATTTTATTATGCTTAGTTCACTCTGTTTACAGCATTACAGTGCAATCTGTGTCTCAGTGCTATACTCTGGCAAATTGTACTACAGTGATTGTCACTATTTTACAGGTACAGTATTTATTGAATACTGTGCTGTGCGAGAGTTAAACTAAACTTTTCGCTATTGCACACCTAATATAAGTTAATTAAAACATGTTTTTAAGTTTTTAAACACACTGGAAAGTGAAAAGAAAGCTAAAACTGCCTTGTTTCACTTTAAGGCGGTTTTCACTTTACAGCGGGGCTCCGGCCCCTAACCCGCTGTATGAGCGGGGTATACCTGTAATGCAATATTTGAAATAGAAACATTCAAATTGATATATTTGTATCTATTTTGTATCAATTTACTAAACTCCCTACCAAATGAACTATTGAACTTCTGAATAGTATTTGTTAAAACGAATATTACATTCAAAATTTCGAATGTGGATATTCGATCTAATTATGAACATTCGAAAACTGAAGTAACACTCAAAAACCAGAAATAGCATTTGATTATTAAATTTTAATGGATTTTCATTCTTATCAACATTCAATTGTCCAAAACGAATGTCCACAGGACTATTTGTTCAACCAAACGAATTGCACATTCGCCAATCCCTTCTTTAGACATCTATCTCTGCAACAAATACTAACATGGGAACAAAGCAAATTTGATAATAGTAAATTGGAAACACTTTAAAAATTGCATTCTCTGTCTGAATCACAAAAGAAAATGCTTGAGTTTCATATCCCTTTAAGTAAACATTTAGAGGGCCCTCTGGTTTTCACAGAATCACCACAGGAATAAACCCAAAGAACTATAATGGCGTTCCACAACAATTAACCCTTCTACCTACACTTAACTCTGACCACAAGTACCAAATATTGCAGTTAGCCTTACGTGCAAATCCCTAATAGCCTTGTGGAATGGCTGATTTGATGGGTGGGGCTACTTGGTAAGTGGACGTTTTGGGCCTTTTTTGAACAATTGTTTCTTTTTTACACAGAATGGACACTTGGACATATGCTTAGAAAGACTGCAAGAGCGTCTATGAATCTATACCATCGTCTCTCTCTCCCTCCCAGCATTGTGGCACAGATGAATTTTGGCTACTTGGATTAATAAAAAATATATATATTATTTGATATTTGTTCACCTGTAAAATATTGTTCTGAAGGGTCTTTAGGATGTCCCACTGCTTTTGTAATAAAGTGACAATTCTGTTCCACTTTTACCTTGTCCCCGAATTAAATGATTTTATTTTATTTCCAATATTCCAAATAATCTCACACATATTACTATCACTAAAATATCCAGCCACAATAGCAATGGTGGAAGCAAACCATGTTAACCCTTAAAGGTCAATTCTAAAAAATTTCCCGGTCTAGATGTGGTTTTCCATGCCGACACTAGCAGCAGTAGCCTTCATGGAATTCTATAATAAAGGATCGGTCCCTGTAAGAGTTGAGATGTCTCCCATAGAAATAATCACCAAGATTACAAGTTGTGCACTAAACCAGATGCGTAAATAACGCAAAAAAGAGCGGTATCGCACTCTCCATAGCGCTGCCATTACAAGTTACTCAAAAACCTTCTTTTGCGATATGGTGCGATAAACTCCATACCGCACAAAACCAAAGGTCTGACTCTACGTGCTTGTGCACGTTTTCTCTCATAGACATCAATGGAGAGAAAGTGTTAGAAAAAAACTTGAATGGCGATTGCCATAACACAATCCCCATTGATGTCTATGGGAAAAAGAAAGTTATGTAAAAACCTAGCACCCTAACATAAAACCCTAGTATAACTACCCCTAATCCGCCGCACCCCGACATCGCCGAAACTAATTAAAGTTATTAACCCCTAAGCCACCGCAGTGACATCGCAGACACTAAATAAACCTATTAACCCCTAAACTGCCAACACCCCACATCGCCAACCCTAAAATAAATTATTAACCCCTAAACCGCCGCACCCCCACATGGCTACTACTAAAAAAAATCTATTAACCCCTAAACCGCCGCCCCCCCCCCCCCTCCCACATTGATAATACTAAACTAAAATGATTATTCCTTAAACCGCCGGCCACCCACATCGCAAACCACTAAATAAACTATTAACACCTAAATCTAACCCCTCCCCCAAGTATTGGTGTAACAGAACATTATTTACCTGGTATTGGTGAAACAGAACACTTTTTAACTGGTATTGTTGTAACAGAACACTATTTACCTAGTATTGGTGTAACAGAACACTATTTACCTGCTCTTGGTGTAAAAGAACACTATTTACCTGGTATTGGTGTAACAGAACACTTTATACCTGGTATTTGTGTAACAGAACACTATTTACCTGCTCTTGGTGTAAAATAAAACTATTTACCTAGTATTGGTGTAACAGAACACTTTATACCTAGTATTGGTGTAACAGAAAACTATTTACCTAGTATTGGTGTAACAGAACACTATTTACCTAGTATTGGTGTAACAGGACACTATTTACCTAGTAATGGTGTAACAGAACACTATTTACCTAGTATTGGTGTAACAGGACACTATTTACCTATTAATGGTTTAACAGAACACTATTTACCTAGTATTGGTGTAACAGGACACTATTTGCCTAGTATTGGTGTAACAGGACACTATTTACCTAGTATTGGTGTAACAGAACACTATTTACCTAGTAATGGTGTAACAGAACACTATTTACCTGGTATTGGTGTAACAGAACACTAGTTACCTAGTATTGGTGTAACAGAACACTATTTACCTGGTATTTGTGTAACAGAACACTATTTACCTGGTATTGGTGTAACAGAACACTATTTACCTAGTATTGGTGTAACAGAACACTATTTACCTAGTATTGGTGTAACAGAACACTATTTACCTAGTATTGGTGTAACAGGACACTTTATACCTGGTATTTGTGTAACAGAACACTATTTACTGGGTATTGGTGTAACAGAACACTTTATACCTGGTATTTGTGTAACAGAACACTATTTACCTGGTTTTGGAGTAAAAGAACACTTTTTACCTAGCATTGGTGTAACAGAACACTATTTACCTGCTCTTGGTGTAAAATAACACTATTTACCTGCTCTTGGTGTAACAGAACACTTTATACCTGGTATTTGTGTAACAGAACACTATTTACCGGGTATTAGGTATTTTAGCCTAGCTCACAACAGTTTGTCTCTCTTTCCTGTGAGTAGGAATGACCTGACTGTCTGCCTCTAAACACAGAGAAACACAGAGCAGGGCCTCGCTCATATTTAGAGTGGAGCAGCTCTTGGGTACCCAATGGACCAACATGATCCACAAGAAATATTCAACATCAACTTCAAGGGAATTATTTCATACTTCAAGAGGGGTGAAGATATCTCTGTCTGTGTTTTAGATGTTGTAGTAGCAGTAATAGGACTTTAAAGGACATCACAAATAGGATTCAAATTGGATTATAAAGAGACAGGATCACTAAAAGATTCTTCACAGCAGACTTCTCACCACCAGGAAAACAAGTTTGACATTATCATTTTTTTTATTTTTGCTTCATTGCATTGTTTTCACTTTTTGTTTTATTTTTCAATTTGAGTTTGCACCATTTTTTGCATCATTTTGTCACTACAATTTTTCACTGTTTTTTTAATTTTATTGTATGTTTTTGAATTGACTTTTTATTCAGAAGTGCCATTTTTTTACTCACGCACATCATCGCCACCTTTGTGATATTTGCCACAGATTATCAACCACTCTAAGACACTAGCACACTAGATTCACACGTAATTTACACAGCACACAACATCAACATTACGGTGTTCAATCAGATAAGTAAGTCACCCATTATATTTGAGCAACATATATTTAGTATCATTAGATGTGTCAACCGTGACCACAATACAATCCAACACAAGCTGTTTCACTCATTGTGGAGGTTTCTGACACCTATCAGAACAACTCCTCTGACAAGTTAGAGTTAGTTGGGCGTCGTCAGATACACACCCTCACACTCATTTCACCAGGAATGTGAGCTAACACCTCACACATTTCAATTTCAAGGAGTTTTTAATTGGTTTGGTTTTAAAGTATTTGTTAGTGTGGATCCACATTTTTGTTTTATTGTACCTTTTAATACATGTAATAAATGTCAATTTATCCCAATTTTACTAACTCGGTCAAACATATTCAAGGATTATCCAGCCATATATCAGTTGCTCACACATCATACCTTGCCCAATTGAGGTGCTTTGAACCCACTGTATATATCATTGGTGTAACAGAACACTATTTGCCTGCTTTTGATGTAACATAACACTTTTTACCTGCTATTGGTGTAACAGAACACTCTTTACCTGGTATTGGTGTAACAGAACACGATTTACCTGGTATTGGTGTAACAGAACATTATTTACCTTGCATTGGTGTAACAGAACACTGTTTACCTGGCATTGGTGTAACAGAACACTCTTTACCTGGTATTGGTGTAACAGAACATCATTTACCTGGTATTGGTGTAACAGAACACTCTTTACCTGGTATTGGTGTAACAGAACACTATTTACCTGGAATTGGTGTAACAGAACACTATTTACCTGCTATTGGTGTAACAAATCACTTTTTACCTGCTATTGGTGTAACAGAACACGATTTACCTGGTATTGGTGTAACAGAACATTATTTACCTGGCATTGGTGTAACAGAACACTGTTTACCTGGCATTGGTGTAACAGAACATTATTTACCTGGTATTGGTGTAACAGAACACTATTTACCTGGTATTGGTGTAACAGAACACATTTTATCTGTGATTGGTGTATCAGAACACCTTTTACCTGGTATTGGTGTAACAGAACACTATTTGCCTGGTAGTGGAGTAACAGAACACTATTTACCTGGTATTGGTGTAACAGAACACTATTTACCTGATATTGGTGTAACAGAACACTATTTACCTGGTATTGATGTAACAGAACACTTTTTACCCGGTATTGGTGTAACAGAACACTTTTTACTTGGTATTGGTGCAACAGAGCACTATTTATCTGGTATTGGTGTAACAGAACACTTTTTACCTGGTATTTGTGAAACAGAACACTATTTACCTGGTATTGGTGTAACAGAACGCTATATACCTGGTATTTGTGTGACAGAACACTATTTACCTGGTAGTGATATAACAGAAAACTATTTATCTGGTATTGGTGTAACAGAACACTATTTACCTGGTATTGATGTAACAGAACACTTTTTACCTGGTATTGGTGTAACAGAACACTTTTTACTTGGTATTGGTGCAACAGAACACTATTTATCTGGTATTGGTGTAACAGAACACTTTTCTTACCTGGTATTTGTGAAACAGAACACCATTTACCTGGTATTGGTGTAACAGAACACTTATACCTGGTATTTGTATGACAGAACACTATTTACCTGATATTGGTAAAACAGAACACTATTTAGCTGGTATTGATGTAAGAGAACACTATTTACCTGGTATTGCTGTAAGAGAACACTATTTACCTTGCATTGGTGCAACAGAACACTTTTTACCTGGTATTGGTGTAACAAAACACTATTTACCTGGTAGTGGTGTAACAGAACACTATTTACCTGGTAATGGTGTAACAGAACACTATTTACCTGATATTGGTAAAACAGAACACTATTTACTTGGTATTGGTGTAACAGAACACTTTGAACCTGGTATTGGTGTAACAGAACACTATTTACCTGGTATTGGTGTAACAGAACGCTATATACCTGGTATTTGTGTGACAGAACACTATTTACCGGGTAGTGGTATAACAGAAAACTATTTATCTGGTATTGGTGTAACAGAACACTATTTACCTGGTATTGATGTAACAGAACACTTTTTACCTGGTATTGGTGTAACAGAACACTTTTTACTTGGTATTGGTGCAACAGAACACTATTTATCTGGTATTGGTGTAACAGAACACCTTTCTTACCTGGTATTTGTGAAACAGAACACCATTTACCTGGTATTGGTGTAACAGAACACAATTTACCTGGTATTGGTGTAACAGAACACTTATACCTGGTATTTGTATGACAGAACACTATTTACCTGATATTGGTAAAACAGAACACTATTTAGCTGGTATTGATGTAAGAGAACACTATTTACCTGGTATTGGTGTAAGAGAACACTATTTACCTTGCATTGGTGCAACAGAACACTTTTTACCAGGTATTGGTGTAACAAAACACTATTTACCTGGTAGTGGTGTAACAGAACACTATTTACCTGGTAATGGTGTAACAGAACACTATTTACCTGATATTGGTAAAACAGAACACTATTTAGCTGGTATTGATGTAAGAGAACACTATTTACCTGGTATTGGTGTAAGAGAACACTATTTACCTCGCATTGGTGCAACAGAACACTTTTTACCTGGTATTGGTGTAACAAAAAACTATTTACCTGGTAGTGGTGTAACAAAACACTATTTACCTGGTATTGGTGTAACAGAACACTATTTACCTGCTAGTGGTGTAACAGAACATTTTTTACCTGATATTGGTGTAACAGAACACTATTTACCTGATATTGGTAAAACAGAACACTGTTTACCTGGTATTTGTGTAACAGAACACCATTTATCTGGTATTGGTGCAACAGAACACTATTTATCTGGTATTGGTGTAACAGAACTCTATTTACATGGTATTGGTGTAACAGAAAACTATTATTAACTTGTGTTTGTGTAACAGAACACTATTTACCTGCTCTTGGTGTAACAGAACACTAGTTATCTGGTATTTGTGTAAAATAACACTATTTACCTGCTCTTGGTGTAACAGAACACTAGTTATCTGGTATTTGTGTAAAATAACACTATTTACCTGTTCTTGGTTAACAGAACACTATTAACCTAGCATTTGTGTAACAGAACACTATTTATCTGGCATTGGTGTAAGAGAACACTATTTACTTGGTATTGGTGTAACAAAACACTTTGTACCTGGTATTGGTGTAACAGAACACTATTTACCTGGTATTGGTGTAACAGAACACTATTTACCTGGTATTGGTGTAACAGAACACTATTTATCTGGCATTGGTGTAAGAGAACACTATTTACTTGGTATTGGTGTAACAGAACACTTTGTACCTGGTATTGGTGTAACAGAACACTATTTACCTGGTATTGGTGTAACAGAACACTATTAACCTGGCATTTGTGTAACAGAACACTATTTATCTGGCATTGGTGTAAGAGAACACTATTTACTTGGTATTGGTGTAACAGAACACTTTGTACCTGGTATTGGTGTAACAGAACACTATTTACCTGGTATTGGTGTAACAAAACACTATTTACCTGGTATTGGTGTAACAAAACACTATTTACCTAGTGTTGGTGTAACAGAACACTATTTACCTTGTATTGGTGCAACAGAACACTATTTACCTGGTATTGATGTAACAGAACACTTTTTACCCGGTATTGGTGTAACAGAACACTTTTTACTTGGTATTGGTGCAACAGAGCACTATTTATCTGGTATTGGTGTAACAGAACACTTTTTACCTGGTATTTGTGAAACAGAACACTATTTACCTGGTATTGGTGTAACAGAACGCTATATACCTGGCATTTGTGTGACAGAACACTATTTACCTGGTAGTGGTATAACAGAAAACTATTTATCTGGTATTTGTGTAACAGAACAATATTTACCTAGTATTGGTGTAACAGAACACTTTTTACCTAGTATTGGTGTAACAGAACACTATTTACCTTGCATTGGTGCAACAGAACACTTTTTACCTGGTATTGGTGTAACAAAACACTATTTACCTGGTAGTGGTGTAACAGAACACTATTTACCTGGTAATGGTGTAACAGAACACTATTTACCTGATATTGGTAAAACAGAACACTATTTAGCTGGTATTGATGTAAGAGAACACTATTTACCTGGTATTGGTGTAAGAGAACACAATTTACCTCGCATTGGTGCAACAGAACACTTTTTACCTGGTATTGGTGTAACAAAAAACTATTTACCTGGTAGTGGTGTAACAGAACACTATTTACCTGGTATTGGTGTAACAGAACACTATTTACCTGCTAGTGGTGTAACAGAACATTTTTTACCTGATATTGGTGTAACAGAACACTATTTACCTGATATTGGTAAAACAGAACACTGTTTACCTGGTATTTGTGTAACAGAACACCATTTATCTGGTATTGGTGCAACAGAACACTATTTATCTGGTATTGGTGTAACAGAACTCTATTTACTTGGTATTGGTGTAACAGAAAACTATTATTAACTTGTGTTTGTGTAACAGAACACTATTTACCTGCTCTTGGTGTAACAGAACACTAGTTATCTGGTATTTGTGTAAAATAACACTATTTACCTGCTCTTGGTGTAACAGAACACTATTAACCTAGCATTTGTGTAACAGAACACTATTTATCTGGCATTGGTGTAAGAGAACACTATTTACTTGGTATTGGTGTAACAAAACACTTTGTACCTGGTATTGGTGTAACAGAACACTATTTACCTGGTATTGGTGTAACAGAACACTATTTACCTGGTATTGGTGTAACAGAACACTATTTATCTGGCATTGGTGTAAGAGAACACTATTTACTTGGTATTGGTGTAACAGAACACTTTGTACCTGGTATTGGTGTAACAGAACACTATTTACCTGGTATTGGTGTAACAGAACACTATTAACCTGGCATTTGTGTAACAGAACACTATTTATCTGGCATTGGTGTAAGAGAACACTATTTACTTGGTATTGGTGTAACAGAACACTTTGTACCTGGTATTGGTGTAACAGAACACTATTTACCTGGTATTGGTGTAACAAAACACTATTTACCTGGTATTGGTGTAACAAAACACTATTTACCTAGTGTTGGTGTAACAGAACACTATTTACCTTGTATTGGTGCAACAGAACACTATTTACCTGGTATTGATGTAACAGAACACTTTTTACCCGGTATTGGTGTAACAGAACACTTTTTACTTGGTATTGGTGCAACAGAGCACTATTCATCTGGTATTGGTGTAACAGAACACTTTTTACCTGGTATTTGTGAAACAGAACACTATTTACCTGGTATTGGTGTAACAGAACGCTATATACCTGGTATTTGTGTGACAGAACACTATTTACCTGGTAGTGGTATAACAGAAAACTATTTATCTGGTATTGGTGTAACAGAACACTATTTACCTGGTATTGATGTAACAGAACACTTTTTACCTGGTATTAGTGTAACAGAACACTTTTTACTTGGTATTGGTGTAACAGAACACTATTTATCTGGTATTGGTGTTACAGAACACTTTTCTTACCTGGTATTTGTGAAACAGAACACCATTTACCTGGTATTGGTGTAACAGAACACCATTTACCTGGTATTGGTGTAACAGAACACTTATACCTGGTATTTGTATGACAGAACACTATTTACCTGATATTGGTAAAACAGAACACTATTTAGCTGGTATTGATGTAAGAGAACACTATTTACCTGGTATTGGTGTAAGAGAACACTATTTACATTGCATTGGTGCAACAGAACACTTTTTACCTGGTATTGGTGTAACAAAACACTATTTACCTGGTAATGGTGTAACAGAACACTATTTACCTGATATTGGTAAAACAGAACACTATTTAGCTGGTATTGATGTAAGAGAACACTATTTACCTGGTATTGGTGTAAGAGAACACTATTTACCTAGTGTTGGTGTAACAGAACACTATTTACCTTGTATTGGTGCAACAGAACACTATTTACCTGGTATTGATGTAACAGAACACTTTTTACCCGGTATTGATGTAACAGGACACTTTTTACTTGGTATTGGTGCAACAGAGCACTATTTATCTGGTATTGGTGTAACAGAACACTTTTTACCTGGTATTTGTGAAACAGAACACTATTTACCTGGTATTGGTGTAACAGAACGCTATATACCTGGTATTTGTGTGACAGAACACTATTTACCTGGTAGTGGTATAACAGAAAACTATTTATCTGGTATTTGTGTAACAGAACAATATTTACCTAGTATTGGTGTAACAGAACACTTTTTACCTAGTATTGGTGTAACAGAACACTATTTACCTTGCATTGGTGACACAGAACACTTTTTACCTGGTATTGGTGTAACAAAACACTATTTACCTGGTAGTGGTGTAACAGAACACTATTTACCTGGTAATGGTGTAACAGAACACTATTTACCTGATATTGGTAAAACAGAACACTATTTAGCTGGTATTGATGTAAGAGAACACTATTTACCTGGTATTGGTGTAAGAGAACACAATTTACCTCGCATTGGTGCAACAGAACACTTTTTACCTGGTATTGGTGTAACAAAAAACTATTTACCTGGTAGTGGTGTAACAGAACACTATTTACCTGGTATTGGTGTAACAGAACACTATTTACCTGCTAGTGGTGTAACAGAACATTTTTTACCTGATATTGGTGTAACAGAACACTATTTACCTGATATTGGTAAAACAGAACACTGTTTACCTGGTATTTGTGTAACAGAACACCATTTATCTGGTATTGGTGCAACAGAACACTATTTATCTGGTATTGGTGTAACAGAACTCTATTTACCTGGTATTGGTGTAACAGAAAACTATTATTAACTTGTGTTTGTGTAACAGAACACTATTTACCTGCTCTTGGTGTAACAGAACACTAGTTATCTGGTATTTGTGTAAAATAACACTATTTACCTGCTCTTGGTGTAACAGAACACTATTAACCTAGCATTTGTGTAACAGAACACTATTTATCTGGCATTGGTGTAAGAGAACACTATTTACTTGGTATTGGTGTAACAAAACACTTTGTACCTGGTATTGGTGTAACAGAACACTATTTACCTGGTATTGGTGTAACAGAACACTATTTATCTGGCATTGGTGTAAGAGAACACTATTTACTTGGTATTGGTGTAACAGAACACTTTGTACCTGGTATTGGTGTAACAGAACACTATTTACCTGGTATTGGTGTAACAGAACACTATTAACCTGGCATTTGTGTAACAGAACACTATTTATCTGGCATTGGTGTAAGAGAACACTATTTACTTGGTATTGGTGTAACAGAACACTTTGTACCTGGTATTGGTGTAACAGAACACTATTTACCTGGTATTGGTGTAACAAAACACTATTTACCTGGTATTGGTGTAACAAAACACTATTTACCTAGTGTTGGTGTAACAGAACACTATTTACCTTGTATTGGTGCAACAGAACACTATTTACCTGGTATTGATGTAACAGAACACTTTTTACCCGGTATTGGTGTAACAGAACACTTTTTACTTGGTATTGGTGCAACAGAGCACTATTCATCTGGTATTGGTGTAACAGAACACTTTTTACCTGGTATTTGTGAAACAGAACACTATTTACCTGGTATTGGTGTAACAGAACGCTATATACCTGGTATTTGTGTGACAGAACACTATTTACCTGGTAGTGGTATAACAGAAAACTATTTATCTGGTATTGGTGTAACAGAACACTATTTACCTGGTATTGATGTAACAGAACACTTTTTACCTGGTATTAGTGTAACAGAACACTTTTTACTTGGTATTGGTGTAACAGAACACTATTTATCTGGTATTGGTGTTACAGAACACTTTTCATACCTGGTATTTGTGAAACAGGACACCATTTACCTGGTATTGGTGTAACAGAACACCATTTACCTGGTATTGGTGTAACAGAACACTTATACCTGGTATTTGTATGACAGAACACTATTTAGCTGGTATTGATGTAAGAGAACACTATTTACCTGGTATTGGTGTAAGAGAACACTATTTACCTTGCATTGGTGCAACAGAACACTTTTTACCTGGTATTGGTGTAACAAAACACTATTTACCTGGTAGTGGTGTAACAGAACACTATTTACCTGGTAATGGTGTAACAGAACACTATTTACCTGATATTGGTAAAACAGAACACTATTTAGCTGGTATTGATGTAAGAGAACACTATTTACCTGGTATTGGTGTAAGAGAACACTATTTACCTCGCATTGGTGCAACAGAACACTATTTACCTGGTATTGATGTAACAGAACACTTTTTACCCGGTATTGATGTAACAGGACACTTTTTACTTGGTATTGGTGCAACAGAGCACTATTTATCTGGTATTGGTGTAACAGAACACTTTTTACCTGGTATTTGTGAAACA
>NC_069501.1:1269379333-1269589333 GCF_027579735.1 Bombina bombina
CAATATATAAATCACATGACAATATATAAATCACAACATGACAATATATAAATCACAACATGACAATATATAAATCACATGACAATATATAAATCACAACATGACAATATATAAATCACATGACAATATATAAATCACAACATGACAATATATAAATCACATGACAATATATAAATCACATGACAATATATAAATCACATTATGACAATATATAAATCACAACATGACAATATATAAATCACATGACAATATATAAATCACAACATGACAATATATAAATCACATGACAATATATAAATCACATGACAATATATAAATCACAACATGACAATATATAAATCACAACATGACAATATATAAATCACATGACAATATATAAATCACATGACAATATATAAATCACAACATGACAATATATAAATCACATGACAATATATAAATCACAACATGACAATATATAAATCACAACATGACAATATATAAATCACAACATGACAATATATAAATCACATGACAATATATAAATCACATGACAATATATAAATCACATGACAATATATAAATCACAACATGACAATATATAAATCACATGACAATATATAAATCACATGACAATATATAAATCACAACATGACAATATATAAATCACATGACAATATATAAATCACAACATGACAATATATAAATCACAACATGACAATATATAAATCACAACATGACAATATATAAATCACATGACAATATATAAATCACATGACAATATATAAATCACAACATGACAATATATAAATCACAACATGACAATATATAAATCACATGACAATATATAAATCACAACATGACAATATATAAATCACAACATGACAATATATAAATCACAACATGACAATATATAAATCACATGACAATATATAAATCACATGACAATATATAAATCACATGACAATATATAAATCACAACATGACAATATATAAATCACAACATGACAATATATAAATCACATGACAATATATAAATCACAACATGACAATATATAAATCACATGACAATATATAAATCACATGACAATATATAAATCACAACATGACAATATATAAATCACATGACAATATATAAATCACATGACAATATATAAATCACATGACAATATATAAATCACAACATGACAATATATAAATCACATGACAATATATAAATCACATGACAATATATAAATCACAACATGACAATATATAAATCACATGACAATATATAAATCACAACATGACAATATATAAATCACATGACAATATATAAATCACATGACAATATAAAATCACAACATGACAATATATAAATCACATGACCATATATAAATCACAACATGACAATATATAAATCACAACATGACAATATATAAATCACATGACAATATATAAATCACAACATGACAATATATAAATCACAACATGACAATATATAAATCACATGACAATATATAAATCACAACATGACAATATATAAAATCACATGGACAATATATAAATCACAACATGACAATATATAAATCACAACATGACAATATATAAATCACATGACAATATATAAATCACAACATGACAATATATAAATCACATGACAATATATAAATCACATGACAATATATAAATCACATGACAATATATAAATCACACATGACAATATATAAATCACATGACAATATATAAATCACACATGACAATATATAAATCACAACATGACAATATATAAATCACATGACAATATATAAATCACATGACAATATATAAATCACAACATGACAATATATAAATCACATGACAATATATAAATCACAACATGACAATATATAAATCACATGACAATATATAAATCACAACATGACAATATATAAATCACAACATGACAATATATAAATCACATGACAATATATAAATCACAACATGACAATATATAAATCACAACATGACAATATATAAATCACAACATGACAATATATAAATCACATGACAATATATAAATCACATGACAATATATAAATCACAACATGACAATATATAAATCACATGACAATATATAAATCACAACATGACAATATATAAATCACAACATGACAATATATAAATCACAACATGACAATATATAAATCACATGACAATATATAAATCACATGACAATATATAAATCACAAAAAAAATAAAAATAAAGAACATGACAATATATAAATCACATGACAATATATAAATCACAATATAAAATCAAACATGACAATAAATAAATCACATGACAATATATAAATCACAACATGACAATAATAAAATCACAACATGACAATATATAAATCACATGACAATATATAAATCACAACATGACAATATATAAATCACAACATGACAATATATAAATCACAACATGACAATATATAAATCACAACATGACAATATATAAATCACATGACAATATATAAATCACATGACAATATATAAATAACATGACAATATATAAATCACAACATGACAATATATAAATCACATGACAATATATAAATCACATGACAATATATAAATCACATGACAATATATAAATCACAACATGACAATATATAAATCACATGACAATATATAAATCACATGACAATATATAAATCACATGACAATATATAAATCACAACATGACAATATATAAATCACATGACAATATATAAATCACAACATGACAATATATAAATCACATGACAATATATAAATCACATGACAATATATAAATCACAACATGACAATATATAAATCACAACATGACAATATATAAATCACAACATGACAATATATAAATCACAACATGACAATATATAAATCACATGACAATATATAAATCACATGACAATATATAAATCACAACATGACAATATATAAATCACAACATGACAATATATAAATCACATGACAATATATAAATCACAACATGACAATATATAAATCACAACATGACAATATATAAATCACATGACAATATATAAATCACAACATGACAATATATAAATCACAACATGACAATATATAAATCACAACATGACAATATATAAATCACATGACAATATATAAATCACAACATGACAATATATAAATCACAACATGACAATATATAAATCACATGACAATATATAAATCACATGACAATATATAAATCACAACATGACAATATATAAATCACATGACAATATATAAATCACATGACAATATATAAATCACATGACAATATATAAATCACAACATGACAATATATAAATCACAACATGACAATATATAAATCACAACATGACAATATATAAATCACATGACAATATATAAATCACATGACAATATATAAATCACATGACAATATATAAATCACAACATGACAATATATAAATCACATGACAATATATAAATCACATGACAATATATAAATCACAACATGACAATATATAAATCACATGACAATATATAAATCACAACATGACAATATATAAATCACAACATGACAATATATAAATCACATGACAATATATAAATCACAACATGACAATATATAAATCACATGACAATATATAAATCACATGACAATATATAAATCACAACATGACAATATATAAATCACAACATGACAATATATAAATCACATGACAATATATAAATCACAACATGACAATATATAAATCACATGACAATATATAAATCACATGACAATATATAAATCACAACATGACAATATATAAATCACATGACAATATATAAATCACATGACAATATATAAATCACAACATGACAATATATAAATCACATGACAATATATAAATCACATGACAATATATAAATACAACATGACAATATATAAATCACAATGACAATATATAAATCACATGACAATATATAAATCACAACATGACAATATTTAAATCACAACATGACAATATATAAATCACAATGACAATATATAAATCACATGACAATATATAAATCACAACCATGACAATATATAAATCACAATGACAATATATTAAATCACATCATGACAATATATAAATCACATGACAATATATATAAATCACAACATGACAATATATAAATCAACAACATGACAATATATAAATCACATGACAATATATAAATCACAACATGACAATATATAAATCACAACATGACAATATATAAAATCACAACATGACAATATATAAATCACATGACAATATATAACATCCACATGACAATATATAAATCAACAACATGACAATATATAAATCAACATGACAATATATAAATCACAACATGACAATATATAAATCACAACATGACAATATATAAATCACATGACAATATATAAATCACAACATGACAATATAAAATCACAACATGACAATATATAAATCACATGACAATATATAAATCACATGACAATATATAAATCACAACATGACAATATATAAATCACATGACAATATATAAATCACATGACAATATATAAATCACAACATGACAATATATAAATCACAACATGACAATATATAAATCACATGACAATATATAAATCACAACATGACAATATATAAATCACAACATGACAATATATAAATCACAACATGACAATATATAAATCACATGACAATATATAAATCACAACATGACAATATATAAATCACAACATGACAATATATAAATCACATGACAATATATAAATCACAACATGACAATATATAAATCACAACATGACAATATATAAATCACAACATGACAATATATAAATCACATGACAATATATAAATCACAACATGACAATATATAAATCACATGACAATATATAAATCACATGACAATATATAAATCACATGACATATATAAATCACAACATGACAATATATAAATCACAACATGACAATATATAAATCACATGACAATATATAAATCACAACATGACAATATATAAATCACATGACAATATATAAATCACATGACAATAATAAATCACAACATGACAATATATAAATCACAGACAATTATAAATCACAACATGACAATATATAAATCACATGACAATATATAAAATCACATGACAATATATAAATCACATGACAATATATAAATCACAACATGACAATATATAAATCACATGACAATATATAAATCACAACATGACAATATATAAATCACAACATGACAATATATAAATCACATGACAATATATAAATCACAACATGACAATATATAAATCACAACATGACAATATATAAATCACATGACAATATATAATCACAACATGACAATATATAAATCACATGACAATATATAAATCACAACATGACAATATATAAATCACAACATGACAATATATAAATCACATGACAATATATAAATCACAACATGACAATATATAAATCACAACATGACAATATATAAATCACATGACAATATATAAATCACAACATGACAATATATAAATCACATGACAATATATAAATCACAACATGACAATATATAAATCACAACATGACAATATATAAATCACATGACAATATATAAATCACAACATGACAATATATAAATCACATGACAATATATAAATCACATGACAATATATAAATCACATGACAATATATAAATCACAACATGACAATATATAAATCACATGACAAATATATAAATCACAACATGACAATATATAAATCACATGACAATATATAAATCACAACATGACAATATATAAATCACATGACAATATATAAATCACATGACAATATATAAATCACATGACAATATATAAATCACAACATGACAATATATAAATCACATGACAATATATAAATCACAACATGACAATATATAAATCACATGAATTCAAATGACAATGCTGTGACATAGTAGCTGCAGGTTACAGCAGAGCACATGGGACCTGTCCCTTTGTCACAAGTGACCCTGTCACTCACCTCTCTGTCCTGCTCTCTTCAGGAGCCAGGTGACCAATGCTCTGTGAGGCCTAGGAGGCCCCTCCCACTGCGTACACTGTGGGCGTGAGGATATCGTGCGGTAACGGCTAACAAGATCATAGTAGACATCACTGCAGATCTCTGAATTTAAGGAAAAAGGTTGGAAATTATCAAAAGTGACAGTAAGAAAGTTTCCCATCAGGAAAGTGATTATAAGTAACCCTTTGTATACTATAAATCTGTTAAGGTGACAGCTCGTCATCAATAAGAGGACCCCAGCCCACCATTTGTTTAGTGCAGCAGGCACGAGAGCTTTGTTCTTACCCCTTGTCTATAACAGACTGCTGTGCAATAGCCTCTGGCTTTTAAGGGGTTAAAAGTAGCTAAGGTAAAACATTTATAATAATCCCTTCACAGTCAGTAAAGTGAAGGTCAATTTGGATGAATTAGTGCCCGGATTTCAATAAACCGATTAAAAAACAAGGGCACTTTAATTCATCAAAATTGACATTTCACTCCTTTTCTTCAAAAACTTACCTTTTAATCCTGAATGCCGCTCCAGCGATTCCCACAGTTGTCGGAAGCCTCTTCTTACGTCAGAAATGACGAATCCGGCTTCCTCCAATCACAGCTTTCCCCCTGGGGGGATCATGACCTGATGCAACACAGTGATTGGAGGAAGCTGGATGCGTCATTTTGAAACTGCGAAGAAGGTTTGCGACGGGTGAAGGAAGTGCTGCAGTGGCTGACAGGATTAAAAGGTAAGTTTTTGAAGGAGTGAAATGTCAATTTTGATGAATCAAAGTGCCCTTATTTTTAATAGGTTTATTAAAAACCGGACACTAATTCATCCAAATTGACCTTCACTTTAATCAGCTTTAATGGGGTGTTGGACTCTAAATCGCAACACCGTGTTTATGAAATGTGTTTGTTGTATGAGAGTGTGTGCGATGTGTGTGTTGTATGACAGTGTGTGTATTGTATGAGAGTGTGTATGATGTGTTGTATGACAGTGTGTGTGATATGTGTGTTGTATGAGAGTGTGTGTTATTTGTGTGTTGTATGAGAGTGCGTGTGATGTGTGTGTTGTATGACAGTATGTGTGACGTGTGTTGTATAAGAGTGTGTGAGGCATGTGTGTTGTATAAGAGTGTGTGAGGCATGTGTGTTGTATAAGAGTGTGTGTGACGTGTGTTGTATGAGAGTGTGTGATGTGTGTGTTGTATGACAGTATGTGTAACGTGTGTGTTGTATGAGAGTGTGTGTGATGTGTGTGACGTGTGTTGTATGAGAGTGTGTGATGTGTGTGTTGTATGACAGTATGTGTGACGTGTGTTGTATAAGAGTGTGTGAGGCATGTGTGTTGTATAAGAGTGTGTGTGACGTGTGTTGTATGAGAGTGTGTGTGACGTGTGTGTTGTGTGAGGGTGTGTGTAACGTGTGTGTTGTATGAGAGTGTGTGTGTTGTATGAGAGTGTGTGTTGTATGAGTGTGTGTGTTGTATGAGAGTGTGTGTTGTATGAGTGTGTGTGTTGTATGAGAGTGTGTGTGACGTGTGTGTTGTATGAGTGTGTGTAACAAGGTTGTTGTATGAGAGTGTGTGTGATGTGTGTGTTGTACGAGTGTGTGTGTGTTGTATGAGAGTGTGTGTGATGTGTGTGTTGCATGAGAGTGTGTGTGTGTTGTATGAGAGTGT
Source organism: Bombina bombina (assembly GCF_027579735.1). Lineage (NCBI taxonomy): Eukaryota > Metazoa > Chordata > Amphibia > Anura > Bombinatoridae > Bombina > Bombina bombina. The sequence continues at coordinate 1,269,386,984 of NC_069501.1, forward strand.
GTGTGATGTGTGTGTGTGTTGTATGACAGAATTTATTGTGTGTGTGTTGTAAGAGTGTGTGTGATGTGTGTGTTGTAAGAGTGTGTGTGTTGTGTGTGATGTGTGTGTGTGTTGTATGAGAGTGTGTGTGATGTGTGTGTTGTATGACAGTGTGTGTGACGTGTGTTGTATAAGAGTGTGTGTGACATGTTTGTTGTATGAGAGTGTGTATGACATGTTTGTTGTATGAGAGTGTGTAACATGTGTGTTGTATAAGAGTGTGTGTGACATGTGTGTTGTATGAGGGTGTGTGACGTGTGTGTTGTATGACAGTGTGTGTGATGTGTGTGTGAATGTTGTATGAGAGTGTGTGTGATGTGTGTGTTGTATGACAGTGTGTGTGACATGTGTTGTATAAGAGTGTGTGTGTCATGTTTGTTTTATGAGAGTGTGATGTGTGTGTTGTATGACAGTGTGTGTAACGTGTATGTTGTATAAGAGTGTGTGTGACGTGTGTGTTGTATGACAGTGTGTGTAACGTGTGTGTTGTATGAGATTATGTGTGGTGTGTTTGTTGTATGAGCTTGTGTGTGTGTTGTATGAGAGTGTGTGTGTTATTACCTTTTACAACACTTTCAAATTTGACTACAATCAGGATTAAAAGTACGCAGATATTTTAGTCACTTTGCCAAAAGTTGCTGGTATCTTGTAAATTACTTTAGAAATTTTCAGAACAAGAATAAAAATTGGGTCACGAAGGTATGTGGTATGGTATCATTAAACTGGGTCTTGAGAAAAAAAGTTTGAAGAACCCTGGTCTAATGTATTGCTGCTAATCAAAAGACAAGATACATTTTACAGTTTCATTAACAGGTTTTCTTTTAGAATGTATAATGCACCAGTCACCTGGTTATTGTTACTGTCCGTCTCATCCTGTGACAGATATATAATACTATAAAGATTTGCAGCCAAAACCCACAAACGACACAAGTGTTTACATTAGTACTGACCTGAAAACCACTAAACACTAAACGTATTTTACGCTGCATCAAGTACAAATATTGTGCTAATTAATGGCTCTCAGCTCCTTGGCTGGTAACACACTGCTATTTATCCATCTGGCACCTGGGGACAACTGGCAACTTGTGGCACTGGGCAAGTACAACTCAGTGGCAAATGTACAGAAACCACCACCTTTACACATTTACTTTTTATATAAAAAAACACACAGGAAATGATAAAGTAAAGATGTTTTATTGCAAATGTATACAACTCTAGATTCTGATATATTGTGTTTCTTTGAGCGTTTATTGCCGTAATGTTGCAATGGTTTATTTAGTGGGGAAGTTTACTTCATTTTTATATTAATTTTCACCTAGATTACGAGTTTTGCGCTCGTGTTTTAACGCTGACAAAATGGCCATGTCAGCGTTAAAACAGCAACGCAGCCATTACAAGTTTTGCGGTGAGGCTAAAAATCTTTCATTACACCCTATACCGACACTATCCATTTCGCAATCTGAGACCAGTAGTTATGAGTTTTACGCAACAAAACTGTTACACAGCACTCATAACTAAACTGTTACAAAGTACACTAAACACCCATAAACTACCTATTAACCCCTAAACCAAGGCCCTCCCGCATCGCAAACAATTAATTAACCCCTAATCATTAACCCCTAATCTGCCGTTCCCGACATCACCGCCACTAATAAAATGTATTAACCCCTATTCCGCAGCTCCCAGACATCGTCACCACTATATTTCAGTTATAAACCCCTATTCCCTCGCACCCAACATCACCAACACTATAATAAAGATATTAACCCCTATTCCGCCGATCCCCGATATCGCTGCCACTAAATAAAGTTATTAACCGCTAAACCTCTGGCCTCCCACATCACTGCCACTAAATAAACCTATTAACACCTAAACCTAACAACCCCCTAACTTTAAATTTAAATTCCGAAAAATAACAATCGAAATTATCCAAAATAAAAACAATTACACCTAATCTAATAGCCCTATCAAAATAAAAAAGCCCCCCCCCCAAAAAAAAAACCCTAGCCTACAATAAACTACCAATAGCCCTTAAAAGGGACTTTTGTAGGGCATTGCCCTAAAGAAATCAGCTATTTTCCCTGAAAAAAAATACAAAGACCCCCCTAACAGTAAAACCCACCACCCAACCAACCCCCCAAAATAAAAAACAACTCTAAAAAAAAACTAAGCTACCCATTGCCCTGAAAAGGGCATTTGTATGGGCATTGTAAGGGCATTCAGTTCTTTTAATACAAGCCCAAACCCTAATCAAAAAAAAAAAAAAAAAAAAAAACACCCAAAAAAAAGTTTAAAAAAACCTAACACTAACCCCCGATGATCCACTTACAGTTTTTGAAGTCCGGGCATCCATCCTCATCCAGGCGGTAAGAAGTCTTCATCCAAGCGGCTAGGTCTTCATCCAGGCGGCGAGGTCTTCATCCAACCAGGTGGAGTCTTCTATCTTCATCCAGGCGGCATCTTCTATTTTCATCCCGGTGGCGCGGAGTGGCTCCATCCTGAAGACATCCGGTACGGAGCATGCTCTTCATACGGTCGCCGTCGTATACTGAATATTCAATGCAAGGGAGCCTTTTCAAAATGGCGTACCTTGCATTTCTATTGGCTGATTTGATTTTTTTTAAATTCAAATCAGCCAATAGGATGAGAGCTACGGAAATTCTATTGGCTGATTTGAATAAGGGGAAAAAACAAAATGTATGCAGAAAAACCATGCATAGACAAAACTAAGTATTCAAAACACCAGAGAGCCTTAGCGAATACAAGTTTGGATGAAGGAAGGACCCAGATTGGAATGTCCTTCCTCAGGAACAACCTTCAGGGAGGAAGAGATTATATCCCAAAGGCTGCATATCAGGACAGCTTGCTGACCTCCAGACCTCTAAACGTACCTAGGAAGCTAGTCGTACATAGACAAGGGTTAATCTGGAGAGATCAGAAAGAGCGCCCGGATAAAAGGTCTGACTTCTCAAGAAGTCCGCTCCCAGTATTCCTTCCAGGAATAAAAAGAAGGTAAACAGCAATAGTGAGCGTCCGCCCACTCTAGGCTCTTGCCAGGTTGTTTATGAAAACCACTGAGGAAACATTTTCCAACTAGAACCTGATAAACCTGGTTAAGGACAACTGATTCAACAGCACATTGCATATCGATCTAAACTCCAAGAGGAATGGTAAAACAGACTCCTCCTGAGTCCATAGTCCCTAGCCCAAAAGGCTGGCTACTGTGGCACTATCATCCAGGCAGGTATCCAGAGTAAAAATCAGAAATCTGGGTTCAGAAGAAAAATCTAAAAGTATTTTGAAAGTGTGAGGCCTAACTCACGGCCTTCAGATTATGAAACTGACTCGCTACACAACGCCCAGTGGGGCTAGCACAGCAAAGCCAGATAACTTAGCCCCTGGCTTAATGACTAGCCGGGAAACATCAGACATAAAGGGAACTGGCTTAGGAGCCTTAATTAAAGGGAACTCCACCCAAATTAAATCAAAAAAAGTGACGCATAAATACGATGCTGCACTTGACACAGAGGCAATATAAACCTACATAAAAGTCTTTAGCTGAGTCCATTGATCCTAAAAAGAGCAGCTATCCTCTATTGGGATCGAAATTCTCGAGCCAGAGTAGAAAAAGCCTCTTCTACTTAAGGCACCGTGCCCTGGCTAAATCTTCTTTAAGGAGACAGGGAGAAATAAAACTCTGACTTCTCACATTTCCACAGAGAAAAAACATCAAACAACTATGAAGTTCACGAAATTCTGTGGGGTTGACAACGATAGGCGTATCGGAGTTGCCCGTAGAAGCCAAAACCTTCTTCAACCATACACAAAGGTGATCAAGCTTAAATCTGAAGAATACCACTTCAGCATCAGATACAGTAATATGCAAAAGTTTAGGCACCCCTGCCAATTTCCATGATTTTCATTTATAAATAATTGGGTGTTTGGATCAGAAATTTCATTTTGATCTATCAAATAACTGAAGAACACAGTAATATTTCAGTAGTGAAATGACGTTTATTGGATTAACATAAAATGTGCAATTTGCATCAAAATGAAATTAGACAGGTGCATACATTTGGGCACCCTTGTCATTTTGTTGATTTGAATATCTGTAACTACCTAGCACTGATTAATTGTAACTCACAATTGGTTTGGTGAGAGCATTAAGCCTTGAACTTCATAGACAGGTGCATCCAATCATGAGAAAAGGTATTTAAGGTGGCCAATTGGAAGGTGTTGTTCTCTTTGACTCTCATCTGAAGAGTGGCAACATGGGGGCCTCAAAACAACTCCCAAATGACCTTAAAACAAAGATTCTTCAACATTATGGTTTAGGGGAAGGTGTCCACTGTGAGGAACATAGTGAGGAAATGGAAGACTACAGGCACAGTTTTTGTTAAGGCCAGAAGTAAAATATTGGAGAGTCAAAAACAGCCCACAGACCACCTCCAAAGACCTACAACATCATCTTGCTGCAGATGGTGTCACTGTGCATTGTTCAACAATTCAGTGTATGGGAGAGTGATGCGGAAGAAGCTTTTTCTGCACACACACCACAAACAGAGTCGCTTGAGGTATGCAAATGCACATCAGGACAAGCAAGCTTCATTTTGGAAGAAGGTGCTGTGGACTGATGAAACAAAGATTGAGTTATTTGATCATAACAAGGGGCGTTATGCATGGCAGCAAAAGAACACAGCGTTCCAAGACAAACACTTGCTAGCCACAGTAAAATTTGTTGGATGTTCCATCATGCTGTGGGGCTGTGTGGCCAGTACCGGTACTGGGAATCTTGTTAAAGTTGAGGGTCGCATGGATTCCACTCAATATCTGCAGATACTTGAGAATAATGTTGAGGAATCAGTCACAAAGTTGAAGTTACGCCGGAGCTGGATATTTCAACAAGACAAAGACCCAAAACACTGCTCAAAATCTACTCTGGTATTTATGCAGAGGAACAAGTACAATGTTCTGGAATGGCCATCCCAGTCCCCAGACCTGAATATCATTGAAAATCTTTGGGGTGATTTGAAGCGGGCTGTCCATGCTCGGCAACCATCAAACCTAAATGAACTGGAGATGTTTTGCAAGGAGGAATGGTCCAAAATACCTTCATCCAGAATCCAGACACTCATTACAGACTATAGGAAGTGTCTAGAGGCTGTTATTTCTGCTAAAGGAGGCTCTACTAAATATTGATGCAATATTTCTGTTGGGGTGCCCAAATTTATGCACCTGTCCAATTTTGTTTTGATGCATATTGCAAATTTTCTGTTAATCCAATAAACCTCATTTCACTACTGAACTATTACTGTGTCCTTCAGTTATTTGATAGATCAAAATGAAATTGCTGATCCAAACACCCAATTATTTATAAATGAAAATCATGGAAATTGGCCGGGGTACCTAAACTTTTGCATACGATTGTAAAGGAATTGTACTGTCCGAATCTGAGATTTCACCCTCAGAGGCTACCGAAGTATCCTTATCATACCTATGAGGAAAGACAACCTGTGTAGCAGCAAACGGTCAGAAACCCTACTATCTGAAATTCTAATTTTCCTCTTGTGATATCCCTTATGATACGAAAAGCATATAATGCCACAGGAACCGTTGAAGATACCTGGGCAGTAACTGTTGGCAAATAACTCCTCTAGGAGATTGAGAGGAACTGCAGGCACTGCATGTGACGCCATAGGGGCTAAGGACGTTACAGGAGAAAGTTGTTGCACTGCCTAAACAGCATCATCCTGGGAAACAGTGGGCTCAGAGGCAATGCACTATCTCTCTCTCTCAAGAGATAAGCAAAAACATAGCAGAAAAAATTATTGTTTGCCCCAAATAAGGAGAACAAACCAACAATTCACATACACTGCTTGCGCCTTCTGAAGGTAAGCCATTGTGTTATAACCAACAGAGCTCTTTTCTAAAAGAACACAGGGCAAAGACAGAAATATTTAAAAATGGAAAAGCTAAATATTGTCACTTAGGTAGTTAGCTGACACTTTAATAAAAACAAACTGCACAGATTGTATAGAGAAAACAATTTGTGCCTAACATACCAACATGAATGTCAGAATATGTCATGATAGAAATAAAAATATATTCTTTATTTAAATACGTATTGAAAACTGTCACTTTAAAAAAGGAAAGTTAGTGAGCACAAACACAACAAACAAAAAATAAAGCCATCCTACACCCCAGACTGACTGAGGTAACTAAACTATATCTCTTCCCAGGAAGAAAAAAAACAAACAAAAAAGTTCTGCTATTCATACTGAATAAATGGCCAGGAGGTAGAAGCCGTTCCGCCTGATCAAAGCAGAAAACGGGACACGTGGTTCACCAACTAGATCCTAACATTATGCGAGCGCGCAATCCACATAGTCTGCAGAGACCTACCCGCCACAGAAATGTTTAATGGCGGAGGACCGTAGCGCTCCATGGGATTCTCACAATACATATGTGCTGCCGATCCTATCAAGGCATAAGTGACAAACAGAATACATAGATTAAACTAATTCTGCATACTGCAGTCCTTCCCGCCACAGAAAAACATAATTTATGTAAGAACTTACCTGATAAATTAATTTCTTTTATATTGGCAAGAGTCCATGAGCTAGTAAAGTATGAGATATACAATCCTACCAGAAGGGGCAAAGTTTCCCAAACCTCAAAATGCCTATAAATACACCCCTCACCACACCCACAATTCAGTTTAACGAATAGCCAAGAAGTGGGGTGATAGAAAAAGGAGTAAAAAGCATCAAAAAAAGGAACTGGAAATATAATTGTGCTTTATACAAAAAAACATAACCAACATAAAAAGTGGGTCTCATGGACTTTTTCCATTATGAAAGAAATTGATTTATCAGGTAAGTTCTTACATAAATTATGTTTTCTTTCATGTAATTGGCAAGAGTCCATGAGCTAGTGATGTATGGGATAGTAATACCCAAGATGTGGAACTCCACAGAAGAGTCACTAGAGAGGGAGGGATAAAATAAAAAACATAATTTATGCTTACCTGATAAATTTATTTCTCTTGTAGTGTATCCAGTCCACGGATCATCCATTACTTATGGGATATTCTCCTTCCCAACAGGAAGTTGCAAGAGGATCACCCACAGCAGAGCTGCTATATATCTCCTCCCCTCACTGCCATATCCAGTCATTCGACCGAAACAAGACGAGAAAGGAGAAACCATAGGGTGCAGTGGTGACTGTAGTTTAATTAAAATTTAGACCTGCCTTAAAAGGACAGGGCGGGCCGTGGACTGGATACACTACAAGAGAAATAAATTTATCAGGTAAGCATAAATTATGTTTTCTCTTGTTAAGTGTATCCAGTCCACGGATCATCCATTACTTATGGGATACCAATACCAAAGCTAAAGTACACGGATGATGGGAGGGACAAGGCAGGATTAAACGGAAGGAACCACTGTCTGAAGAACCTTTCTCCCAAAAACAGCCTCCGAAGAAGCAAAAGTATCAAATTTGTAAAATTTTGAAAAGGTGTGAAGCGAAGACCAAGTCGCAGCCTTGCAAATCTGTTCAACAGAGGCCTCATTTATAAAGGCCCAGGTGGAAGCCACAGCTCTAGTAGAATGAGCTGTAATTCTTTCAGGGGGCTGCTGTCCAGCAGTCTCATAGGCTAAGCGAATTATGCTCAGAAGCCAAAAGGAAAGAGAGGTTGCCGAAGCTTTTTGACCTCTCCTCTGTCCAGAGTAAACGACAAACAGGGAAGATGTTTGGCGAAAATCTTTAGTAGCTTGTAAGTAAAACTTCAAGGCACGGACTACGTCCAGATTATGTAAGAGACGTTCCTTCTTTGAAGAAGGATTAGGACACAATGATGGAACAACAATCTCTTGATTGATATTCTTGTTAGAAATCACCTTAGGTAAAAACCCAGGTTTGGTACGCAGAACTACCTTGTCTGAATGAAAAATCAGATAAGGAGAATCACAATGTAAGGCAGATAACTCAGAGACTCTTCGAGCCGAGGAAATAGCCATCAAAAACAGAACTTTCCAAGATAAAAGTTTAATATCAATGGAATGAAGGGGTTCAAACGGAACTCCCTGAAGAACTTTAAGAACCAAGTTTAAGCTCCACGGGGGAGCAACAGTTTTAAACACAGGCTTAATCCTAACCAAAGCCTGACAAAATGCCTGGACGTCTGGAACTTCTGCCAGACGCTTGTGCAAAAGAATAGACAGAGCAGAGATCTGTTCTTTTAAAGAACTAGCTGATAAGCCTTTGTCCAAACCCTCTTGGAGAAAGGACAATATCCTAGGAATCCTAACCTTACTCCATGAGTAACTCTTGGATTCACACCAATAAAGATATTTACGCCATATCTTATGGTAGATTTTCCTGGTGACAGGCTTCCGAGCCTGTATTAAGGTATCAATGACTGACTCAGAGAAGCCACGCCTTGATAGAATCAAGCGTTCAATCTCCATGCAGTCAGTCTCAGAGAAATTAGATTTGGATGATTGAAAGGACCTTGTATTAGAAGGTCCTGCCTCAGAGGCAGAGTCCATGGTGGAAGAGATGACATGTCCACTAGGTCTGCATACCAGGTCCTGTGTGGCCACACAGGCGCTATCAGAATCACTGATGCTCTCTCCTGTTTGATTTTGTCAATCAGTCGAGGGAGCAGAGGAAACGGTGGAAACACATAGGCCAGGTTGAAGAACCAAGGAGCTGCTAGAGCATCTATCAGCGTTGCTCCCGGGTCCCTGGACCTGGATCCGTAACAAGGAAGCTTGGCGTTCTGGCTAGACACCATGAGATCCAGTTCTGGTTTGCCCCAACGATGGACCAGTTGAGCAAACACCTCCGGATGGAGTTCCCACTCCCCCGGATGAAAAGTCTGACGACTTAGAAAATCCGCCTCCCAGTTCTCTACGCCTGGGATGTGGATTGCTGACAGGTGGCAAGAGTGAGACTCTGCCCAGCAAATTATCTTTGAGACTTCTAACATCGCTAGGGAACTCCTGGTTCCCCCTTGATGGTTGATGTAAGCCACAGTCGTGATGTTGTCAGACTGAAATCTGATGAACCTCAGTGTTGCTAACTGAGGCCAAGCTAGAAGAGCATTGAATATTGCTCTTAACTCCAGAATATTTATTGGGAGGAGTTTCTCCTCCTGAGTCCACGATCCCTGAGCCTTCAGGGAGTTCCAGACTGCACCCCAACCTAGAAGGCTGGCATCTGTTGTTACAATCATCCAATCTGTCCTGCGAAAGTTCATAAGAAGAAAAAATGGGGTTTATTTAGCAGCGCTAAAAAAAGCTAGGAAATGATGATACCAATCTAATTTATGTTTTATACAATCTATTTTATTTAAAAATTCTTATAACACATAAAAACAACAGCAAATGCTTTTCCTAATTAATAAAGGGACGTCTCCCTTATACAACACTTATAAAAACAGACTAGAACCATATAATCCTAGAATTTCAGGTATAAAGGAATTAATTCTATAGATAACATATGGCAAGCACCAAATTTCTAAGATAAATGGTGAATTAAATATTTAAAAGGCACAAATGTATCAATCCTAATAGCTTTACAGTTCTTCAGTAACAAATTCAGTTATAAAGTTACACAGTTACTTTCCTTGGACATATAATTGGCTCAGGTGTGCTGGATAGTTAAAAAGGCAAAAAACAGCCAATATTCTGATTTAGGTGCCAAAGCAATCGTGGTTAATGGAAATGGTTAATTTAACAGATGAATACCTTGATGTCTTTAAAGTTCAGTTTGCGTGTTTTTAAAAAACGTAGTGCAAATTAGTGTAGAGGTACCTTAATCTGTCCTGGTTGCAACCGCTGATTATCTTCACTGTGAGGGATTCACAGACTGTTTGTTCCTGGTGCTTCTGATAAGTCACCTGACCTTCTCTTTGATTCAGAGGTCAGGGGTGATGATCCGTTCTGGTGATGTAGTTATCCTTTTTTTTGTTTTCCTTTCTTCTTATAGCCCAAATATTGTTTTCATCTGGGTTCCCTCAGACTTCTTAAGGTTTGAAGAAATCTTTGGTCAGTGTTTAGCAGTAACACCGTATTCCCTGAAGTTACCAAAGGTAGATTTTAACTTGCAGGGTCAGGAGAAAAGTTTAAAGTTGCAGGGTCACACAGCTTTGTGACAGTAGTAAATGAAGTTTAGTAGAGTGTAGCAGGTCCCATTCAACGCGTTTCACCCTTCTGGGCTTCAAGCCCAGAAGGGTGAAACGCGTTGAATGGGACCTGCTACACTCTACTAAACTTCATTTACTACTGTCACAAAGCTGTGTGACCCTGCAACTTTAAACTTTTCTCCTGACCCTGCAAGTTAAAATCTACCTTTGGTAACTTCAGGGAATACGGTGTTACTGCTAAACACTGACCAAAGATTTCTTCAAACCTTAAGAAGTCTGAGGGAACCCAGATGAAAACAATATTTGGGCTATAAGAAGAAAGGAAAACAAAAAAAAGGATAACTACATCACCAGAACGGATCATCACCCCTGACCTCTGAATCAAACAGAAGGTCAGGTGACTTATCAGAAGCACCAGGAACAAACAGTCTGTGAATCCCTCACAGTGAAGATAATCAGCGGTTGCAACCAGGACAGATTAAGGTACCTCTACACTAATTTGCACTACGTTTTTTAAAAACACGCAAACTGAACTTTAAAGACATCAAGGTATTCATCTGTTAAATTAACCATTTCCATTAACCACGATTGCTTTGGCACCTAAATCAGAATATTGGCTGTTTTTTGCCTTTTTAACTATCCAGCACACCTGAGCCAATTATATGTCCAAGGAAAGTAACTGTGTAACTTTATAACTGAATTTGTTACTGAAGAACTGTAAAGCTATTAGGATTGATACATTTGTGCCTTTTAAATATTTAATTCACCATTTATCTTAGAAATTTGTTGCTTGCCATATGTTATCTATAGAATTAATTCCTTTATACCTGAAATTCTAGGATTATATGGTTCTAGTCTGTTTTTATAAGTGTTGTATAAGGGAGACGTCCCTTTATTAATTAGGAAAAGCATTTGCTGTTGTTTTTATGTGTTATAAGAATTTTTAAATAAAATAGATTGTATAAAACATAAATTAGATTGGTATCATCATTTCCTAGCTTTTTTTAGCGCTGCTAAATAAACCCCATTTTTTCTTCTTATCCACCATTTAGTTCTCTTTGAGGGAAGAACTTTTTTAGCAGCAGGAATCCACCTTTAGGCGCTCCTATCACACTACACATAAATACCTACTGCGAAAGTTCATACCCTTGGACAGATGGACCCGAGAAAGCCACCAGAGAAGAGAATCTCTGGTCTCTTGATCCAGATTTAGTAGAGGGGACAAATCTGAGTAATCCCCATTCCACTGACTTAGCATGCATAGTTGCAGCAGTCTGAGATGCAGGCGCGCAAATGGCACTATGTCCATTGCCGCTACCATTAAGCCGATTACTTCCATGCACTGAGCCACTGACGGGCGTGGAATGGAATGAAGGACACGGCAAGCATTTAAAAGTTTTGATAACCTGGACTCCGTCAGGTAAATTTTCATCTCTACAGAATCTATAAGAGTCCCTAGGAAGGAGACTCTTGTGAGTGGTGATAGAGAACTCTTTTCCACGTTCACTTTCCACCCATTCGACCTCAGAAATGCCAGAACTATCTCTGTATGAGACTTGGCAATTTGAAAGCTTGACGCCTGTATCAGGATGTCATCTAGATACGGAGCCACCGCTATGCTTCGCGGTCTTAGAACTGCCAGAAGTGAGCCCAGAACCTTTGTAAAAATTCTCGGGGCAGTGGCCAACCCGAAGGGAAGAGCTACAAATTGGTAATGCCTGTCTAGAAAGGCAAACCTTAGGAACCGATGATGATCTTTGTGAATCGGTATGTGAAGGTAGGCATCCTTTAAGTCCACTGTGGTCATGTACTGACCCTCTTGGATCATGGGTAGGATGGTCCGAATAGTTTCCATTTTGAATGATGGAACTCTGAGGAATTTGTTTAAGATCTTTAGATCCAAGATTGGTCTGAAGGTTCCCTCTTTCTTGGGAACCACAAACAGATTTGAATAAAATCCCTGTTCTTGTTCCGTCCGCGGAACTGGATGGATCACTCCCATTACTAGGAGGTCTTGCACACAGCTTAGGAATGCCTCTTTCTTTATCTGGTTTGCTGATAACCTTGAAAGATGAAATCTCCCTTGTGGAGGAGAAGCTTTGAAGTCCAGAAGATATCCCTGAGATATGATCTCCAACGCCCAGGGATCCTGAACATCTCTTGCCCACGCCTGGGCGAAGAGAGAAAGTCTGCCCCCCACTAGATCCGTTTCCGGATAGGGGGCTGTTCCGTCATGCTGTCTTGGGGGCAGCAGCAGGCTTTCTGGCCTGCTTGCCCTTGTTCCAGGACTGGTTAGGTTTCCAGGCCTGTCTTGAATGAGCAACAGTTCCCTCTTGTTTTGAAGCGGAGGAAGTTGATGCTGCTCCTGCCTTGAAATTTCGAAAGGCACGAAAATTAGACTGTTTGGCCTTTGATTTGGCCCTGTCCTGAGGAAGGGTATGACCCTTGCCTCCAGTAATGTCAGCAATAATTTCCTTCAAGCCAGGCCCGAATAAGGTCTGCCCCTTGAAAGGAATGTTGAGTAATTTAGACTTTGAAGTCACGTCAGCTGACCAGGATTTAAGCCATAGCGCCCTACGTGCCTGGATGGCGAATCCGGAATTCTTAGCCGTTAGTTTAGTCAAATGAACAATGGCATCAGAAACAAATGAGTTAGTAGCTTAAGCGTTCTAAGCTTGTCAATAATTTCATTCAATGGAGCTGTCTGGATGGCCTCTTCCAGGGCCTCAAACCAGAATGCCGCAGCAGCAGTGACAGGCGCAATGCATGCAAGGGGCTGTAAAATAAAACCTTGTTGAATAAACATTTTCTTAAGGTAACCCTCCAATTTTTTATCCATTGGATCTGAAAAAGCACAACTGTCCTCAACCGGGATAGTGGTACGCTTTGCTAAAGTAAAAACTGCTCCCTCCACCTTAGGGACCGTCTGCCATAAGTCCCGTGTAGTGGCGCCTATTGGAAACATTTTTCTAAATATAGGAGGTGGGGAAAAGGGCACACCGGGTCTATCCCACTCCTTGCTAATAATTTCTGTAAGCCTTTTAGGTATAGGAAAAACGTCAGTACACACCGGCACCACATAGTATTTATCCAGCCTACACAATTTCTCTGGAATTGCAACTGTGTTACAGTCATTCAGAGCAGCTAATACTTCCCCAAGCAATACACGGAGGTTCTCAAGCTTAAATTTAAAATTAGAAATCTCTGAATCAGGTTTCCCCGAGTCAGAGATGTCACCCACAGACTGAAGCTCTCCATCCTCATGTTCTGCATATTGTGACACAGTATCAGACATGGCTCTAACAGCATTTGCGCGCTCTGTATCTCTCCTAACCCCAGAGCTATCGCGCTTGCCTCTTAATTCAGGCAATCTAGATAATACCTCTGACAGGGTATTATTCATGATTGCAGCCATGTCCTGCAAGGTAATCGCTGTGGGCGTCCCTGATGTAATTGGCGCCATATTAGCGTGCGTCCCCTGAGCGGGAGGCGAAGGGTCTGACACGTGGGGAGAGTTAGTCGGCATAACTTCCCCCTCGACAGAACCCTCTGGTGATAATTCTTTTATAGATAAAGACTGATCTTTACTGTTTAAGGTGAAATCAATACATTTAGTACACTATCTCCTATGGGGCTCCACCATGGCTTTCAAACATAATGAACAAGTAGGTTCCTCTGTGTCAGACATGTTTAAACAGACTAGCAATGAGACTAGCAAGCTTGGAAAACACTTTAAAACAAGTTTACAAGCAATATAAAAAACGTTACTGCGCCTTTAAGAAACACAAATTTTCCCAAATTTTGAAATAACAGTGAAAAAAATGCAGTTACACTAACGAAATTTTTACAGTGTATGTAATAAGTTAGCAGAGCATTGCACCCACTTGCAAATGGATGATTAACCCCTTAATACCAAAAACGGAATAACAAATGACAAAAACGTTTTTTAAACAGTCACAACTGCCACAGCTCTACTGTGGCTTTTTACCTCCCTCAATACGACTTTTGAAGCCTTTTGAGCCCTTCAGAGAAGTCCTGGATCATGCAGGAAGTAGCTGGATGTCTGTGTCTGTAATTTTTGCTGTGCAAAAAAATGCCAAAATAGGCCCCTCCCACTCATATTACAACAGTGGGAAAACTCAGGGAACTGTTTCTAGGCAAAATTCAAGCCAGCCATGTGGAAAAAACTAGGCCCCAATAAGTTTTATCACCAAACATATGTAAAAAACGATTAAACATGCCAGCAAACGTTTTAAAATACACTTTTATAAGAGTATGTATCTCTATTAATAAGCCTGATACCAGTCGCTATCACTGCATTTAAGGCTTTACTTACATTACTTCGGTATCAGCAGCATTTTCTAGCAAATTCCATCCCTAGAAAAATATTTTAACTGCACATACCTTATTACAGGAAAACCTGCACGCTATTCCCCCTCTGAAGTTACCTCACTCCTCACAGCAAAGGATCTTAGTTACTTCTGCTAAGATCATAGAAAACGCAGGCAGATTCTTCTTCTAAATACTGCCTGAGATAAACAGTACACTCCGGTACCATTTAAAAATAACAAACTTTTGATTGAAGAAATAAACTAAGTATAAAACACCACAGTCCTCTTACGACCTCCATCTTAGTTGAGAGTTGCAAGAGAATGACTGGGTATGGCAGTGAGGGGAGGAGCTATATAGCAGCTCTGCTGTGGGTGATCCTCTTACAACTTCCTGTTGGGAAGGAGAATATCCCATAAGTAATGGATGATCCGTGGACTGGATACACTTAACAAGAGAAACAGCCATTTTCCACTGAAAAATTTAATCCACAACCAAAAGAATGTTTTTCTTATAATTGAAAAAGAAAAAATCTTCAAACATAAGCAGAGGAATCAAACTGAAAGAGCTGCCTGAAGAACTTTTCTACCAAAAACTGCATCCGAAGAGGCAAATACATCAAAACGGTAGAATTTAGTAAACGTATGCAAGGAAGACCAAGTCGCTGCTTTGCAAATCTGATCAACTGAAGCTTCATTCTTAATCAGTGGAGACTGATCTAGTAGAATGAGCTGTGATTCTCTGAGGCGGGGCCTGACTCCACATAAGCCCTATGAATCAAAAGCTTTAACCAAGATGCCAAGGAAATGGCAGAAGCTTTCTGATCTTTCCTACAACCAGAAAAGACAACAAATAGACTAGAAGTTTTCCTGAAATCTTTAGTAGATTCAACATAATATTTCAAAGCTCTTACAACATCCAGAGAATGTAAGGATCTCTCCAAAGAATTCTTAGGATTAGGACACAAAGAGGGAACAACAATGTCCCTATTAATGTTGTTAGAATTCACAACTTTAGGTAAAAATTTAAATGAAGTCCGCAAAACTGCCTTATCTTGATGAAAAATCAGAAAAGGTGACTCACAAGAAAGAGCAGATTATTCAGATACTCTTCTAGCAGAAGAGATAGCCAAAAGAAAAAACTCTTTCCAAGAAAGTAGCTTAATATCCAAAGAATGTATAGGCTCAAAAGGAGAAGCCTGTAAAGCTATCAGGACCAAATTAAGACTCCAAGAAGGAGAAATTGATTTAATGACAGGCTTGATATGGACCAAAGTCTGAACAAAACAGTGAATATTAGGAAGTTTAGCAATCTTTCTGTGAAATAAAACAGAAAGAGCAAAGATTTGTCCCTTCAAGGAACTTGCAGACAAACCTTTATCCAAACCATCCTAAAGAAACTGTAAAATTCTAGGAATTCTAAAAGAATGCCAGGAGAATTTATGAAAAGAACACCATGAAATATAAGTCTTCTAAACTCGGTAATAAATCTTCCTAGAAAGAGATTTACGAGCCTGTAACATAGTATCAATCACTGAGTCAGAGAAACCTCTATGACTAAGCACAAAGCGTTCAATTTTCATACCTTCAAATTTAATGATTTGAGATCATGATGGAAAAACGGTCCTTGAGACAGAAGAGCTGGTCTTAAAGGAAGTGGCCATGGTTGACAACTGGACATCCGGACAAGGTCAGCATACCAGAACCTGTGAGGCTATGCTGGTGCTACCAGAAACACAAACGAATGTTTCATGATGATCTTGGAGATCACTTTTGGAAGAAGAACTAGAGGCGGGAAGATATAAGCAGGTTGGTAAAACCAAGGAACTGCTAACGCATCCACCGACTCCGCCTGAGGATCCCTGGACAGGTACCTGGGAAGTTTCTTGTTCAGATGGGAAGCCATCAGATCTATTTCTGAAAGACCCCACATCTGAACAATCTGGAAAAACACATCTGGATGGAGTGACCACTCCCCCAGATGTAAAGTCTGACGGCTGAGATAATCCGCTTCTTAATTGTCTACACCTGGGATATGTACCGCAGATATTAGACAAGAGCTGGATTCCGCCCAAGCAAGTATACAAGATACTTCTTTCATAGCCAGGGGACTGCAAGTCCCACCCTGATGATTGACATATGCCACAGTTGTGACATTGTCGGTCTGAAAACAAATGAATGGTTTTCTCTTCAATAGAGGCCAAACCTGAAGAGCCCTGAAAATAGCACAGAGTTCTAAAATATCGATTGGTAACCTCGCCTCTTAACATTTCTAAAACCCCTTGTGCTGACAGAGATCCCAAGACAGCTCCCCAACCTGAAAGACTTGCATCTGTTGTGATTACAGTCCAGGTTGGACGAACAAAGGAGGCCCCTAGAACTATACGATGGTGGTCTAAACACCAAGTCAGAGAGAGTCGAACATTGGGATTTAAGGATATTAATTGTGATATCTTTGTAAAATCCCTGCACCATTGATTCGGCATACAAAGCTGGAGAGGTCTCATATGAAAACGAGGAAAGGGGATCGCGTTCGCTGCTGCAGTCAAGAGGCCTAAAACTTCCATGCACAAAGCCACTGAAGGGAATGACTGAGACTGAAACCAATTTTATTTGTCTCTTGTCGGTTAGATTCAGTGTCCATGACTCTGTCTCTATCTGGAAACCTAAAAGGGTGACCCTTGTCTGAGAAATCAAGGAACATTTTGGTAAATTGATCCTCCTACCATGTCTTTGAAGAAACAACACTAGTTGATTTGTGTGAGATTCTGCAGAATGTAAAGACTGAGCTAGTACCAAGATATCGTCCAAATAAGGAAACACCACAATACCCTGCTCTCTGATTACAGAGAGTAGGGCACCGAGAACCTTTGAAAAAATTCTTGGAGCTGTCACACGGCCAAATGGAAGAGAGACAAATTGGTAATGCTTGTCTAGAAAAGAGAATCTCAGAAACCAATAGTGATCTGGATGAATCTGAATGTGAAGATATGCATCCTGTAAGTCTATCGTGGACATATAATGATCTTGCTGAACAAAAGGCAGAATAGTCCTTATAGTCACCATTTTGAAAGTTGGCACTCTTACAAAGGTTCAAAATTTTCAGATCCAGAACTGGCCTTAATGACATTTCTTTCTTTGGGACAATGAATAGATTTGAATAAATCCCCAGACCATGTTTCTGAAACAGGACTGGTATAATTTCCCCTGAAAGCTCTAGATCTGAAACACACTTCAGAAAAGCCTGAGCCTTCACTATATTTGCTGGAACGCGTGAGAGAAAAAATCTTCTAACAGGAGGTCTCATTCTGAATCCTATTCGATACCCTTGAGAGACAATGCTCTGAATCCAATGATTTTGGACAGAATCTGCCCAAATGTTCTGGAAAATTTTTAATCTGCCCCCCACCAGCTGAACTGGAATGAGGGCCGCACCATCATGCAGACTTGGGGGCTGGCTTTGGTTTCTTAAAAGGCTTGGATTTATTCCAACATGAAGGCTTCCAATTGGAACTAGATTCCTTGGAGGAAGGATTTGGTTTCTGTTCCTTATTCTGTCGAAAGGAATGAAAACGATTAGAAGCTTTAGATTTACCTTTAGATCTTTTATCCTGAGGTAAAAAAACTCCCTTCCCCCCAATGACAGTTGAAATAATGGAATTCAACTGAGAACCAAATAAATTGTTACCTTGGAAAGAAAGAGATAGTAATCTAGACTTAGATACCATGTCAGCGTTACAATATTTGAGCCACAAAGCTCTTCTAGCTAAAATAGCTAAAGACTGAGGCCCAGATTACGAGTTTTGCGTTAGAGGCTATGCAGTGCTAATGAGCAGTTTTGTCTCACCGCTCACTTACCTGCAGCGCTGGTATTACGGGTTTTCAGAAACCCGTCGTTAAAAGACAAGAAGTGAGCGTTGAGCAAAATTTAGCTTATTTCCGCACTCCAATACCAGCGCTGCTTAAGTCAGCGGTGAGCTGGTCGTACGTGCTTGTACACGATTTCCCCATAGGAATTAACGGGGAGAGCCGGCTGAGAAAAAGTCTAACACCTGCAAAAAAGCAGCGTAAAACTCCTTAACGCAGCCCCATTGATTCCTATGGGGAAATAAAAGTTATGTCTACACCTAACACCCTAACATGAACCCCGAGTCTAAACACCCCTAATCTTTAATTTATTAACCCTAATCTGCCACCCCCGACATCGCCGACACCTACATTATAATTATTAACCCCTAATCTGCTGCTCCAGACACCGCAGCCACCTACATTATATGTATTAACCCTTAATCTGCTGCCCCAACAATCGCTGACACCGACATTATATTTATTAACCCCTAATCTGCCGCCCCCAATGTCGCCGCAACCTACCTACATTTATTAACCCTTAATCTGCCGCCCCAACGTCGCTGCCACTATATTAAAGTTATTAACCCCTAAACCTAAGTCTAACCCTAACACCCCCTAACTTAAATAAAATTACAATAAATCTAAAACACAATTTATGCTTACCTGATAAATTTATTTCTCTTGTGGTGTATCCAGTCCATGGATCATCCATTACTTGTGGGATATTCTCATTCCCAACAGGAAGTTGCAAGAGGACACCCACAGCAGAGCTGTTATATAGCTCCTCCCCTAACTGCCATATCCAGTCATTTGACCGAAAACAAGCAGAGAAAGGAGAAACCATAGGGTTCAGTGGTGACTGTAGTTTAAATTTAAAAATTACCTGCCTAAAAATGACAGGGCGGGCCGTGGACTGGATACACCACAAGAGAAATAAATTTATCAGGTAAGCATAAATTGTGTTTTCTCTTGTAAGGTGTATCCAGTCCACGGATCATCCATTACTTGTGGGATACAAGTAATGGATCCAGTCCACGGATCATCCATTACTTGTGGGATACAAAGCTAAAGTATACGGATGAAGGGAGGGACAAGGCAGGTACTTAAACGGAAGGTACCACTGCCTGTAAAACCTTTCTCCCAAAAATAGCCTCTGAAGAAGCAAAAATATCAAATTGGTAGAATTTTGAAAAGGTATGAAGCGAAGACCAAGTCGCCGCCTTGCAAATCTGTTCAACAGAAGCCTCATTTTTAAAGGCCCAAGTGGAAGCCACAGCTCTAGTAGAATGAGCTGCAATCCTTTCAGGAGGCTGCTGTCCAGCAGTCTCATAGGTTAAGCGGATTATGCTTCTTAGCCAAAAAGAAAGAGAGGTTGCCAAAGCCTTTTGACCTCTCCTCTGTCCAGAGTAGACAACAAACAAAGCAGATGTTTGACGGAAATCTTTAGTAGCTTGTAAGTAAAACTTTAAAGCACGAACCACGTCCAGATTGTGTAATAGACGTTCCTTCTTTGAAGAATGATTAGGACACAAGGATGGAACAACAATCTCTTGATTGATATTCTTGTTAGATATCACCTTAGGTAAAAACCCAGGTTTGGTACGTAGGACTACCTTATATGTATGGAAAATCAGATAAGGAGAATCACATTGTAAGGCAGATAACAGAGACTCTACGAGCCGAGGAAATAGCTACCAAAAAAAGAACTTTCCAAGATAAAAGTTTGATATCTATGGAATGAAGAGGTTCAAACGGAACTCCTTGAAGAACCTTAAGAACCAAATTTAAGCTCCATGGCGGAGCAACAGGTTTAAACACAGGCTTGATTCTAACTAAAGCCTGGCAAAATGCCTGAACGTCTGGAACATCTGCCAGGCGCTTGTGCAAAAGAATTGACAGAGCAGAAATCTGTCCCTTTAAGGAACTAGCTGACAATCCTTTTTCCAAACCCTCTTGGAGAAAGGATAATATCCTGGGAATCCTGACCTTACTGCATGAGTAACCCTTGGATTCACACCAATAAAGATATTTACGCCATATCTTATGATAAATTTTCCTGGTGACAGGCTTTCGTGCCTGTATTAAGGTATCAATAACTGACTCGGAGAAGCCACGCTTAGTCAGTCTCAGAGAAATTAGATTTGGATGGTTGAAAGGACCCTGAAGTAGAAGGTCCTGTCTCAGAGGCAGAGTCCATGGTGGAAAGGATGACATGTCCACTAGATCTGCATACCAGGTCCTGCAAGGCCACGCAGGCGCTATCAAAATCACTGATGCTCTCTCCTGCTTGATCTTGGCAATCAGTCGAGGGAGCAGAGGAAACGGTGGAAACACATAAGCCAGGTTGAAAGACCAGGGCGCTGCTAGAGCATCTATCAGCGTCGCCTTGGGATCCCTGGACCTGGATCCGTAACAAGGAAGCTTGGCGTTCTGGCGAGACGCCATGAGATCCAGTTCTAACATCGCTAGGGAACTTCTTGTTCCCCCTTGATGGTTGATGTAAGCCACAGTCGTGATGTTGTCAGACTGAAATCTGATGTACCTCAGAGTTGCTAACTGAGGCCAAGCCTGAAGAGCATTGAATATCGCTCTCAGTTCCAGAATATTTATTGGAAGGAGTGTTTCCTCCTGAGTCCACGATCCCTGAGCCTTCAGGGAGTTCCAGACTGCACCCCAACCTAGAAGGCTGGCATCTGTTGTTACAATTGTCCAATCTGGCCTGCGAAAGGTCATACCTTTGGACAGATGGACCCGAGATAGCCACCAGAGAAGAGAATCTCTGGTCTCTTGATCCAGATTTAGTAGAGGGGACAAATCTGTGTAATCCCCGTTCCAGTGACTGAGCATGAATAGTTGCAGCGGTCTGAGATGTAAGCGTGCAAATGGCACTATGTCCATTGCCGCTACCATTAAGCCGATCACTTCCATACACTGAGCCACCGAAGGGCGCGGAATGGAATGAAGAACACGGCAGGAATTTAGAAGATTTGATAACCTGGACTCCGTCAGGTAAATTTTCATTTCTACAGAATCTATCAGAGTCCCTAGGAAGGAAACTCTTGTGAGTGGGGATAGAGAACTCTTTTCCTCGTTCACCTTCCACCCATGCGACCTCAGAAATGCCAGTACTACGTCCGTATGAGACTTGGCAATTTGAAAGTTTGACGCCTGTATCAGGATGTCTTCTAAATAAGGGGCCACTGCTATGCCCCGCGGCCTTAGGACCGCCAGAAGCGACCCTAGAACCTTCGTAAAGATTCTTGGGGCTGTAGCTAATCCAAAGGGAAGAGCTACAAACTGGTTATGCCTGTCTAGGAAGGCAAACCTGAGAAACCGATGATGATCTTTGTGTATCGGAATGTGAAGATAAGCATCCTTTAGATCCACTGTAGTCATGTATTGACCCTCCTGGATCATAGGTAGGATGGTACGAATAGTCTCCATCTTGAATGATGGAACTTTGTTTAAGATCTTTAGATCCAAAATTGGTCTGAAGGTTCCCTCTTTTTTGGGAACCACAAACAGATTTGAGTAAAAACCCTGTCCCTGTTCCTCCTTTGGAACTGGATGGATCACTCCCATAACTAGGAGGTCTCGTACACAGTGTAAGAATGCCTCTCTTTTTATCTGGTTTGCAGATAATTGTGAAAGGTGAAATCTCCCTTTTGGGGGGGAAGCCTTGAAGTCCAGAAGATATCCCTGGGTTATAATTTCCAACGCCCAGGGATCCTGGACATCTCTTGCCCACGCCTGGGTGAAGAGTGAAAGTCTGCCCACTACTAGATCCGTTACCGAATAGGGGGCCATTCCTTCATGCTGTCTTAGAGGCAGCAGCAGGATTTTTGGCCTGCTTACCTTTGTTCCAGGTCTGGTTTGGTCTCCAGACCGTCTTGGTATGAGCAAAAGTTCCCTCTTGTTTTGTATTAGAGGAAGTTGATGCTGCACCTGCCTTGAAGTTTCGAAAGGCACGAAAATTAGACTGTTTGGCCCTTGATTTGGACCTGTCCTGAGGAAGGGCATGACCTTTTCCTCCAGTGATATCAGCAATAATCTCCTTCAAACCAGGCCCGAATAGGGTCTGCCCCTTGAAGGGAATGTTAAGCAGCTTAGATTTTGAAGTCACGTCAGCTGACCATGATTTAAACCATAACGCCCTGCACACCTGTATAACAAAACCAGAATTCTTAGCCGTTAGTTTAGTCAAATGAACAATGGCATCAGAAACAAAAGAATTGGCTAGCTTAAGTGCTCTAAGCTTGCCAAGTATGTCATCCAATGGAGTCGCTACCTGTAAAGCCTCTTCCAGAGACTCAAACCAGAACGCCGCAGCAGCAGTGACAGGAGCAATGCATGCAAGGGGCTGTAGGATAAAACCTTGTTGAATAAAAATTTTCTTAAGGTAACCTTCTAATTTTTTATCCATTGGATCTGAAAAAGCACAACTGTCCTCGACAGGGATAGTAGTACGCTTTGCTAGAGTAGAAACTGCTCCCTCCACCTTAGGGACTGTCTGCCATAAGTCCTGTGTGGTGGCGTCTATTGAAAACATTTTTCTAAAAATAGGAGGGGGAGAGAACGGCACACCTGGTCTATCCCATTCCTTATTAATAATTTCTGTAAATCTTTTAGGTATTGGAAAAACATCAGTACACCTGGCACTGCATAGTATTTATCCAGTCTACACAATTTCTCTGGCACTGCAATTGTATCACAGTCATTCAGAGCAGCTAAAACCTCCCTGAGCAATACGCGGAGGTGTTCAAGCTTAAATTTAAATGTAGAAATATCAGAATCAGGTTGCATCATCTTCCCTGAGTCAGAAACATCACCCACAGACTGAAGCTCTCCTTCCTCAGCTTCTGCATATTGTGAGGCAGTATCAGACATGGTTCTTAAAGCGTCAGTATGCTCTGCATTTCGTCTAACCCCAGAGCTATCTCGCTTACCTCTAAATTCAGGTAGTCTGGCTAATACCGCTGACAGTGCATTATCCATGACTGCCGCCATGTCTTGTAAAGTAATCGCTATGGGCACCCTAGATGTACTTGGCGCCATTTGAGCGTGAGTCCCTTGAGTGGGAGTCAAAGGATCTGACACGTGGGGAGAGTTAGTCGGCATAACTTCCCCCTCGTCAGATTCCTCTGGTGATAAATTTTTTAAAGACAGAATATGATCTTTATTGCTTAAAGTGAAATCAGTACATTTGGTACACATTCTAAGAGGGGTTCCACCATGGCTTTTAAACATAATGAAAAAGGAGTTTCCTCTATGTCAGACATGTTTGTACAGACTAGCAATGAGACTAGCAAGCTTGGAAAACACTTTAAATCAAGTTAACAAGCAAATATAAAAAACGGTACTGTGCCTTTAAGAGAAACGAATTTTGTCAAAATTTGAAAAACAGTGAAAAAAGGCAGTAAATAAAACAAAATTTTTACAGTCACAACAAACTGCCACAGCTCTGCTGTGGCCCTACCTTCCCCAAAAAACGACTTTCGAAAGCCTTTAAGCCCTTTAGAGATGTCCTATAGCATTCAGGGGACTTCTGAGGAAAGCTGGATGTCTCAGTCTGTAATTTTAACTGCGCAAAAAAAGCGCTAAAATAGGCCCCTCCCACTCATACTACAACAGTGGAAAGCCTCAGGAAACTGTTTCTAGGCAAAATTTAAGCCAGCCATGTGGAAAAAACTAGGCCCCAATAAAGTTTTATCACCAAAGCATATATAAAAACCATTAAACATGCCAGCAAACGTTTTATATTGCAATTTTATAAGGGTATTACCCCTGAGAGTAAGCATGATACCAGTCGCTATTAAATCACTGTATTCAGGCTTAACTTACATTAATCCGGTATCAGCAGCATTTTCTAGCATTTCCAATTCTAGAAAAAATTGTAACTGCACATACCTCATAGCAGAGTAAACTGCACGCCATTCTCCCGCTGAAGTTACCTCTCTCCTCAGACATATGTGAGAACAGCAATGGATCTTAGTTACAACCTGCTAAGATCATAGAAAACTCAGGCAGATTCTTCTTCTATTTTCTGCCTGGGATAAAATAGTACAACTCCGGTACCATTTAAAAATAACAAACTTTTGATTGAAGAAAAAAACTAACTATATTTCACCACTCTCTCTTACTACCTCCATGCTTGTTGAGAGTTGCAAGAGAATGACTGGATATGGCAGTTAGGGGAGGAGCTATATAACAGCTCTGCTGTGGGTGTCCTCTTGCAACTTCCTGTTGGGAATGAGAATATCCCACAAGTAATGGATGATCCGTGG
Source organism: Bombina bombina (assembly GCF_027579735.1). Lineage (NCBI taxonomy): Eukaryota > Metazoa > Chordata > Amphibia > Anura > Bombinatoridae > Bombina > Bombina bombina. The sequence goes on from NC_069501.1 coordinate 1,269,411,637, forward strand.
ACTGGATACACCTTACAAAAGAAATAAATATTACTATCATTAACTAAATTATTCCTATTTAAAACTAAATACTTACCTATAAAATAAAATAATAGTTACATTGTAGCTAGCTTAGGGTTTATTTTTAGTTTACAGGCAAGTTTGTATTTATTTTAACTAGGTAAAATAGTTATTAAATAGTTATTAACTATTTAATAACTACCTAGCTAAAATAAATACAAAAGTACCTGTAAAATAAAACCTAACCTAAGTTACACTAACACCCAACAATAATAAATAAATTAACTAAATTAAATACAATTACCTAAATTAAATTAGCTAAAGTCCAAAAAACCCCCCCACTAAACTACAGAAAATAATAAACAAATTACAGATATTTAAACTAATTACACCTAATCTAATAACCCTATTAAAATAAAAAAGCCCCCCCCCCAAAATAAAATAAAAACACAGCCTAAACTAAACTACCAATAGCCCTTAAAAGGCATTGCCCCAAAGTAATCAGCTCTTTAACCTGTACAAAAAAATACAAACAACCCCCCCAACAGTAAAACCCACCACCCACACAACCAACCCCCCAAATAAAATACTATCTAAAAAAAAAACTAAGCTCCCCATTTCCCTGAAAAGGGCATTTGGATGGGCATTGCCCTTAAAAGGGGCAGTTAGCTCTATTGCTGCCCAAAGTCCCTAACCTAAAAATACAACCCACCCAATACACCCTTAAAAAAACCTAACACTAACCCTCTGAAGATCGACTTACCGGGAGAAGTCTTCATCCAAGCCGGGCCGAAGTCCTCAACGAAGCCGGGAGAAGTGGTCCTCCAGACGGGCAGAAGTCTTCAACCAGACGGCATCTTCTATCTTCATCCATCCGGCACTGAGCGGGTCCATCTTCAAGACATCCGATGCGGAGCATCCTCTTCATCCGACGACTAAAGCTGAATGAAGGTACCTTTAAGTGACGTCATCCAAGATGGCGTCCCTTAGATTCCGATTGGCTGATAGAATTCTATCAGCCCATCGGAATTAAGGTAGAAAAAATTCGATTGGCTGATGCAATCAGCCAAGAGGATTGAAGTTCAATCCTATTGGATGATCCAATCAGCCAATAGGATTAAGCTCGCATTCTATTGGCTGATTCGAACAGCGATAAACCTCTATTCGCTTGCGCTTAACTGTTGGCGCTCCACTCGTAATCTGGCACAGAATGTTCCTCTTAACATTCGTTTTTATTCAAAAGTTTATATAGAACTAATGTTACCACTGGAACATGACATGTAACATTCAAAAACATAAATTATGCTTACCTGATCATTTTCTTTTCTTCTGACGGGAAGAGTCCACAGCTGCATTCATTACTTTTGGGAAATACAGAACCTGGCCACCAGGAGGAGGCAAAGAAACCTCAGCCAAAGGCTTAAATACACTTCCCTCATCCCCCAGTCATTCTGCCAAGGAAACAAGGAACAGTAGGAGAAATATCAGGGTGAAAAAAAGGTGCCAGAAGAACAAAAAATTACAGCCGCCTCATAGATAAAAACACGGGCGGGAGCTGTGGACCCTTCCTGTCAGAAGAAAAGAAAATTATCAGGTAAGCATAAGTCCACAGCTGCATTTATTACTTTTGGGAAAACAATACCCAAGCTAGAGGACACTGAATGCAAACAACGGGTGGGTACAAAAGGCAGCCTCTTCAAAAGGCACCACAGCCTGAATTACCCGACACCCTATAAAAAAAATAGACGACACGGGTAAAACCCCCAAAGCCCAGGTAACTGCATATTAGTTACACCGCCAGCAAAGCCGAGCTAGAGACCACTCAGTCCCAGAGTCTGTCGAGCACAAACAGCCTCCGAAGAGTCAGCCCCGCGGCTCTCATATCCCATGAAGGTACCCGGCCGAAAGACAAGGACCGCTACCTGCCCCCAAAAAGGAGAACAGATTCCCAGAAGAATCCAAAGGATCAATTCACATGGCTCATAAACCTAGAACAACTCAAGGTTGTCTTAAAATAGTAGCGCCTAGGGAGACGAACTCCCTAGAAACACAAGGATCCAATAAAAAAAAGAGATCCATACACAGGGAAACACGTCCCAAAAGGGACCCGAGGGGCACCCTCATATCCCCGACACAGTACCATACCATAACATACTCCAGAAAACCATGAGTTCCCTGTTGCCTCGTATCAGATCAAAACCTGCAGGCTAGGCAGAGACAGCAGATATAGGATAACTATCTCAGCAGTAAGTAAAGAGCTCTCCAGAAGAACACCAAACCGTCTGAACAGGAACTGACAATGTCCAGCTTCCAGGTAGGAGAGCTGACTCAACCATTGTGAAACCCAAACCACTGAAGGCGTTTTAAAGCCTGCTAGCACACATTCAAAGTGCTATAGCCCTCCGATACCGGGCTCCAAGGAGCGTCCCAGCCCCAGATGCCAGTAGAAAATAGGAGGACATCAAAAGTCCTCCCACCGAAGGGGAGGACTGACTTTGGAAGAAAATGGTCAACACTGTATAGAATAACTGATCCCCGACCTTCCCTCCAGGGTAATGGGCCCAGCCCAAAGGCTTGTCAAAGACCAAAGACAAGAGTCCCAGATATCTGGAAGAAAAAGGGATGGGTCAACGAGGAACAAAGCCCCCGAGTAGACCTCTGACCACTACTACAAACGGCATGCTACCGTGAGTTAGGATACATTGTGCTTGGCTACGAGACCCCCCTACCCTGCTGTTTTCTTCAAAGAGGAACACTTCCCAATGGAAGAGGGCTCACAAACCTGCAGCATCTATATATCAGAATCCAACATTTAACAGGAGCCACAACAGGGTTCAAACCCCCAGCCTCCCGCTGCAGGAACGGTGGAACCAGTTACTACTCCACATCTCCCTTTCCAGGATTCTGAAAACACAAGAAGGGAAAAACCCTTACAAGGTAAGAAAACAAGGACCCACAGGTCGCCACAGATACTAAGGTAACTCTGAACCAGGAACCTAGAGCCTACAAGGAACATCAAATGCGCCAGAAGACCAGCAGGGACCCGTCAAAGAGACCTAGAACCTAAGCCACAGGCAGATAGGCATCTCCCATTAAAAACAGAGCCCCACCCCCCTCTGAGAGGGGCACGCGGGACCACAAACACCTAAGGTGAAACCCATCCACACCCCTCCAGGGAGAGACATGGACCTAGGACCAGAGTCCTCAAAAAACGTAATCGATCGAAAGATCTAACTTCCTGAGGAACCCTAAGCTGCCTCCTATGATTAGGAGTGCACCATCTAAAGTCCGTAAACTTGGCGATCTAGCAACAGCCTCAAACCCAAGAGTCTGTAAGAACTCCTGAACAGCTTGAGAATTCGGCACTCTCTCTTGGATCGCAAGGAAAAATCTTGTAGACAAGCGCAACCACATGTTACACACACTGGCAAGGTAGCAACCAAAACCCGAAGGTGAAATGTGAACCCTGAACCTTACTTGCCATCCAAGAGAGATAGACGTAAAGCACCCTCCACAAGCCCTTAACGGAACATCGAGGATAAATTGTCAACTACCGGCCACAGAAGGGCGACCATTTGTAACCGACCTCAACTCTTCACTGTTAAGCCCCAAGGCTAAATATGCAACGCGGACGCAGATAACACCCGAACTTCAAAGACTATGGTCAGACCAAGGGTATAATATGGAAGAGACAACAGCCAGAGATCCTTGTAGGATTGATATTCCGAACAGGGTAAAAGCTGGACGCCTCGCAGCTCCCCACAGAAGGCAGGAAACCCCTGCACTTCACCTCTAGAGTAATGCAACTTTAGCAAAGGAAGGACATGCCTGAGTTTCCAGACCAGATGACCCACCCAAGGCGGAAAGGGAGAAGACTCCACCGCCGCAAGAAAATGCTTAATAGGCCAAGATGCAGCATCCGGAAGAACCTCAAGTGAAGACACAAATCGTTCACTACTCGGAACACCAGACCACATAGGTCCCTCACATCTCCCAACTCCAAAAGAATGGAAACTACGGTTCTGAGTCCTCAGGGACCTGAAAGAACCATGATGACGTCTGCAAAAACAGATCCGTATCCCAGGCGAGTCGTCAGAAAAAGCCAACCTTAGATCGGCACTCACAATCCTCTAACAGAGGGGTTGTATCTAAACACTAGGCCTCATACTTCGAATAGGATCCGAGCCCAGAGTCCATAGCAATAGGCCAAGTGACATACAGAATCCGACAGGATTAAATCAGCACCATAAGGGTGACATGAACCCAGCGAACAGCAGAAAAGCGTCCGACCAGTACCTGCCTGGTATAGGGACACTGCAGAACTCCCCAAGGTCCAAGAAAATTCGACCCGAAGGATCGATAAATTAACTAGAAAACATAATTCTATTACTTACAAAGTTCACAACTTCTGTGGAAGTGCCCACGCAACCAAAATTGCAAGTATCGGTTCCAGAGAAGAACATTCTCACAAACAAAAATCTAATAGACATGAGCTTAAGAAAAACAAATGAAACACATCCATCCGGATCAATAATAAAAGAAAGGCAGCACCCATCGGGTGAACGCCCAAGGTGAATGAGAACGCCAACGGGACCAGCCGATCAGAGGCTCCATTGACCCAAGCTCAGAACTGGAAACAAAACATAAAGAAAAAATAAAACAGAGGCGGTAAGGAGATTGGCTTCATCCTCAAACGTTGCATCCAAATTTCCATCCAGCGTCTAAGGCCTCGAATCCCTCGGCCCACTAGGACTGTGATCCTCTAACATCGCCAAAACGTGCCTTAAAAGAACACGAAGACGTGCCAGCCTATAATGGAAGTCAAAATCATCCCTCGTCGGATTAACGAAAGACCCTGATTCTGAGGTTGGGGCCCCTTAAGCCTTTAGACGCCAATGCTTCCCCAGGAGGCCGAACTGAATAAGGCAATCCCACGACCGAAGGGCCCTGGTTAACAGAACACGGACAGTATCTTAGAAATATTTCACTTGGGAGATATAAATGAGTCAGTGCCATAGAGATGGCCATGCGGAACCGTGCCGTAACCTCTGGAGGATACAAGCCACCCTCCGGAGAAGGAGTAAAGGCTATAGGGACACCTGCTTGCATAGCCGATAAAGGGTCTGGGGCACGCGCCTCACTGGACATGGAAACCTCAGAGGCGGATGGCTCAACACACTCTAAGCTCCCTGATTTGGGAGAAGAGAGTACTCTAGAACGGCAATCGGAACATAACTGATGGACACTGATTACCCGGGTCATTTCATATTCATCACAAAACACATTCTCCGTCCGTGTCTAACATATAAGAATCCTCCATAATATTGGGATTACAAAAATGACAAAAACTAACTGGCACCCTCTTTACACCCCCAATGGCTGGGACACTCACCACCTCCTGTGAACCGGACAACTCACAAGCCTTTAGACTCTCTCTGTTGCCTACCGTCAGCATATGGAAGTGAGGAACAACGTAACTACACCCATCATGAGGTGCACTGTGCCAGTCACAAAAAGGGCGCGCAATCTCGAAAGATCGCGCCATTAAGATAAGGCCATTTAAGTTCCGTAAAGCCATGAGCCTAGGTATTGCTACACATTAGCAGATGGAACCACATAACAAACATGATTAAAGTCCCCCCTGTTCAATAAACCCCCCTCAGGAGATATTAACCCATGACTCCTTATTAAGATAAAAGGAGTCCCACTGGGACTCTATCTAGACCCTGATTCTGAGGTTGGGGCCCCTTAAGCCTTTAGAAGCCAATGCTTCCCCAGGAGGCCGAACTGAATAAGGCGATCCCACGACCGAAGGGCCCTGGTTAACAGAACACGGACAGTATCTTAGAAATATTTCACTTGGGAGATATAAATGAGTCAGTGCCATAGAGATGGCCATGCGGAACCGTGCTGTAACCTCTGGAGGATACAAGCCACCCTCCGGAGAAGGAGTAAAGGCTATAGGGACACCTGCTTGCATAGCCGATAAAGGGTCTGGGGCACGCGCCTCACTGGACATGGAAACCTCAGAGGCGGATGGCTCAACGCACTCTAAGCTCCCTGATTTGGGAGAAGAGAGTACTCTAGAAGGCAATCGGAACATAACTGATGGACATTGATTACCCGGGTCATTTCATATTCATCACAAGACACATTCTCCGTCCGTGTCTAACATATAAGAATCCTCCATAATATTGGGATTACAAAAATGACAAAAACTAACTGGCACCCTCTTTACACCCCCAATGGCTGGGACACTCACCACCTCCTGTGAACCGGACAACTCACAAGCCTTTAGACTCTCTCTGTCGCCTACCGTCAGCATACGGAAGTGAGGAACAACGTAACTACACCCATCACGAGGTGCACTGTGCCAGTCACAAAAAGGGTGCGCAATCTCGAAAGATCGCGCTATTAAGATAAGGCCATTTAAGTTCCGTAAAGCCATGAGCCTAGGTATTGCTACACATTAGCAGATGGAACCACATAACAAACATGATTAAAGTCCCCCCTGTTCAATAAACCCCCCTCAGGAGATATTAACCCATGACTCCTTATTAAGATAAAAGGAGTCCCACTGGGACTCTACCTTGTTTTGTTAACATTACATTCACATATCGAAATAAAATTAAACGATCTTCCCAGGAATCTACACTGTGGAACAGGAACACAGCCCTTCAAGTGTGACAGACAGTAGCCTCGCTTCTGACATAGACTTGAGTGAATAAAGGTAGGCAGCGAAACTCGTCAACGCTGATTATCAAGGAGCTGTTAATATGAGTCAGGATGGGTTCACAGGAAAACTCTACCTGCATCTGCGGACTCTAACTTTCATCCATGCTCTCACTGAGAGGCTGACAGGATTACTTAAAACTCCAGTCCCATTGCGAAGAGTACTACCCTCCATAAGAGACTATCTTGAACATCTGACACTTCTCTGCCAACCTCCTGTGACGAAAGGCAAAGAATGACTGGGGGATGAGGGAAGTGGGGGAGGTATTTAAGCCTTTTGGCTGGGGTGTCTTTACCTCCTCCTGGTGGCCAGGTTCTGTATTTCCCACAAGTAATGAATGCAACTGTGGACTCTTCCTGTTTAAGAAGAAAATTTAACTAGCGTAATATTTGTATATTAGATTTTAATATTAGAGGCAGTAAAGTCCAAATTAAAATTTCATGATTCAGACAGAGTATTCAATAGTAAACAAAACACAAATTTACTTATATTATCTCATTTGTTTCATTATCTTGGTATCCTTTGTTGAAAAACACCTAGGTAGCCTCAGATACTGCAATGCACTACCGGAACTAGCTGCTGTTTGGTGGCTGAACGTTCATGCCTCTTTTCATTGCCTCACCTGAAATGAACAGCTAGCTCCCAGTAGTGCATCACTGTTCATTCAATAAAAGATACCAAGCGAATGAAGCAAATATGATAATAGAAATGAATTGAAAAGTTGCTTAAAATGATATGTTCTATCTGATTCATGAAATAAAAATGTGTTTCACGTTTTAATTACTTTAGTATCAACATACGAATCTTACAAATCAAACATTTCATAAAAGGAAAGTTAACATTTGTTTGAAAAAATAAAAAAGATGAATTTAGAAGAAAGGAATAAGATTTGTTATATTTAACAAGTTTAAAGCAGAAAATTATGTTTTAGATTTTAGAAATCCATTACATGAAATATAAATACTTATGGTGTGTAACAAACTAAACCATCATCCCGTACATTAGTAACAATTGATCTTTTTGTGAGTGTTGTCTTTTCAGATAGAAGTGAGCAGAACATATTTATTACATTTTGGAACTATAAAATATATACCTGTATTTGTCCTTGATTCAGATTTTACAAGGTATTGCTGGAATTGAGCCAAACATTCTTCTTTAAACATTTGGCACTTCCGGTACCACTGGGACATTTCCAGGCTTGTGATATGCTGGGGCGACTGAGACTTGGGAAGAAAAAACAGTGGTGTTCATTTATGTGTAGCACATATTTGTATTCACGTTTATCATCACAGGGAGGAGCCTAAATATTCTGTGCTCAGTTTGATGTCAGTCCAAATCTGCACCACCTATTAGCGCCGCACAGACACTATCAATAATCACAATTAATTTAAATACTTCAACCAGACTAACCGCCCATTCAAACCCTCAAAAACATAATTTATGCTTACCTGATAAATTCCTTTCTTCTGTTGTGCGATCAGTCCACGGGTCATCATTACTTCTGGGATATAACTCCTCCCCAACAGGAAATGCAAGAGGATTCACCCAGCAGAGCCGATATAGCTCCTCCCCTCTACGTCAGTCCCAGTCATTCGACCAAGAATCAACGAGAAAGGAGTAACCAAGGGTGAAGTGGTGACTGGAGTATAATTTAAAAAATATTTACCTGCCTTAAAAAACAGGGCGGGCCGTGGACTGATCGCACAACAGAAGAAAGGAATTTATCAGGTAAGCATAAATTATGTTTTCTTCTGTTATGTGCGATCAGTCCACGGGTCATCATTACTTCTGGGATACCAATACCAAAGCAAAAGTACACGGATGACGGGAGGGATAGGCAGGCTCATTATATAGAAGGAACCACTGCCTGAAGAACCTTTCTCCCAAAAATAGCCTCCGAAGAAGCAAAAGTGTCAAATTTGTAAAATTTGGAAAAAGTATGAAGCGAAGACCAAGTTGCAGCCTTGCAAATCTGTTCAACAGAGGCCTCATTCTTAAAGGCCCAAGTGGAAGCAACAGCTCTAGTGGAGTGAGCTGTAATTCTTTCAGGAGGCTGCTGTCCAGCAGTCTCATAGGCTAAACGTATTATGCTACGAAGCCAGAAAGAGAGAGAGGTAGCAGACGCTTTTTGACCTCTCCTCTGTCCAGAATAAACGACAAACAAGGAAGAAGTTTGGCGAAAATTTTTAGTTGCCTGCAAGTAGAACTTGAGGGCACGAACTACATCCAGATTGTGTAGAAGACGTTCCTTCTTTGAAGAAGGATTTGGACACAAGGATGGAACAACAATCTCTTGATTGATATTCCTGTTAGTAACTACCTTAGGTAAGAACCCAGGTTTAGTACGCAGAACTACCTTGTCTGAGTGAAAGATCAGATAAGGAGAATCACAATGTAGGGCTGATAACTCAGAGACTCTTCGAGCCGAGGAAATAGCCATTAAAAATAGAACTTTCCAAGATAACAATTTTATATCAATGGAATGAAGGGGTTCAAATGGAACACCTTGTAAAACGTTAAGAACTAAGTTTAAACTCCATGGCGGAGCAACGGCTTTAAACACAGGCTTGATCCTAGCTAAAGCTTGACAAAAAGCCTGGACGTCTGGATTTTCTGACAGACGCCTGTGCAACAAGATGGACAGAGCTGAAATCTGTCCCTTTAATGAACTAGCCGATAAACCCTTTTCTAAACCTTCTTGTAGAAAAGACAATATCCTAGGGATCCTAACCTTACTCCAGGAGTAACGTTTGGATTCGCACCAGTATAGGTATTTGCGCCATATTTTATGGTAAATCTTTCTGGTAACAGGCTTCCTAGCCTGGATCAGGGTATCAATAACCGACTCAGAAAAACCACGCTTTGATAAAATCAAGCGTTCAATTTCCAAGCAGTCAGTTTCAGAGAAGTTAGATTTTGATGTTTGAATGGACCCTGTATCAGAAGGTCCTGTCTCAGAGGTAGAGACCAAGGCGGACAGGATGACATGTCCACTAGATCTGCATACCAAGTCCTGCGTGGCCATGCAGGCGCTATTAGAATCACAGATGCTCTCTCTTGTTTGATTTTCGCAATCAATCGAGGAAGCAGCGGGAAGGGTGGAAACACATAAGCCATCCCGAAGTTCCAAGGTGCTGTCAAAGCATCTAACAGAACCGCTTCCGGATCCCTGGATCTGGACCCGTAGTGAGGAAGTTTGGCGTTCTGGCGAGACGCCATGAGATCTATCTCTGGTTTGCCCCAACGTCGAAGTAATTGGGCAAAAATCTCCGGATGAAGTTCCCACTCTCCCGGATGAAAAGTCTGGCGACTCAAGAAATCCGCCTCCCAGTTCTCCACTCCCGGGATGTGGATTGCTGACAGGTGGCAAGAGTGAGACTCTGCCCAGCGAATTATCTTTGATACTTCCATCATTGCTAGGGAGCTTCTTGTCCCTCCCTGATGGTTGATGTAAGCTACAGTCGTGATATTGTCCGACTGAAACCTGATGAACCCCTGAGTTGTTAATTGGGGCCAAGCTAGAAGGGCATTGAGAACTGCCCTCAATTCCAGAATGTTTATTGGAAGGAGACTCTCCTCCTGATTCCATAATCCCTGAGTCTTCAGAGAATTCCAGACAGCGCCCCAACCTAGCAGGCTGGCGTCTGTTGTTACGATTGTCCAGTCTGGCCTGCTGAATGGCATCCCCCTGGACAGGTGTGGCCGATAAAGCCACCATAGAAGAGAATTTCTGGTCTCTTGATTCAGATTCAGGGTAGGGGACAAATCTGAGTAATCCCCATTCCACTGACTTAGCATGCACAATTGCAGCGGTCTGAGGTGTAGGCGTGCAAAAGGTACTATGTCCATTGCCGCTACCATTAAGCCGATCACCTCCATGCATTGAGCCACTGACGGGTGTTGAATGGAATGAAGGACACGGCATGCATCCTGAAGCCTTGATAACCTGTCTTCTGTCAGGTAAATCTTCATTTCTACAGAATCTATAAGAGTCCCCAAGAATGGAACTCTTGTGAGAGGAAAAAGAGAACTTTTCTTTTCGTTCACTTTCCATCCATGCGACCTTAGAAATGCCAGAACTAACTCTGTATGAGACTTGGCAGTTTGAAAGCTTGAAGCTTGTATTAGAATGTCGTCTAGGTACGGAGCTACCGAAATCCCTCGCGGTCTTAGTACCGCCAGAAGGGCGCCCAGAACCTTTGTGAAGATTCTTGGGGCCGTAGCCAATCCGAATGGAAGAGCTACAAACTGGTAGTGCCTGTCTAGGAAGGCAAACCGTAGATACCGTTGATGATCTTTGTGAATCGGTATGTGAAGGTAAGCATCTTTTAAATCCACTGTGGTCATGTACTGACCCTTTTGGATCATAGGTAAGATTGTCCGAATAGTTTCCATTTTGAACGATGGAATTCTTAGGAATTTGTTTAGAATCTTTAAATCTAAGATTGGCCTGAAAGTTCCCTCTTTTTTGGGAACCACAAACAGGTTTGAGTAGAACCCTTGTCCTTGTTCCGACCGCGGAACTGGATGGATCACTCCCATTAATAACAGATCTTGTACACAGCGTAGAAACGCTTCTTTCTTTATCTGGTTTGTTGACAACCTTGACAGATGAAATCTCCCTTTTGGGGGAGATAATTTGAAGTCCAGAAGGTATCCCTGAGATATGATCTCCAGCGCCCAGGGATCCTGAACATCTCTTGCCCAGGCCTGAGCGAAGAGAGAAAGTCTGCCCCCCACTAGATCCGGTCCCGGATCGGGGGCTCTCGGTTCATGCTGTCTTTGGGGCAGCAGCAGGTTTCCTGGCCTGTTTGCCCTTATTCCAGGACTGGTTAGGTTTCCAGCCTTGTCTGTAACGAGCAACAGCTCCTTCCTGTTTTGGTGCAGTGGAGGTTGACGCTGCTCCAGGTTTGAAATTCCGAAAGGAACGAAAATTAGACTGTCTAGCCTTAGCTTTGGCTTTGTCTTGAGGTAGGGCGTGGCCCTTACCTCCTGTAATGTCAGCGATAATTTCTTTCAACCCGGGCCCAAATAAAGACTGCCCCTTGAAAGGTATATTAAGTAATTTAGACTTAGAAGTAACATCAGCTGACCAGGATTTTAGCCACAGTGCTCTACGTGCCTGTATGGCGAATCCAGAGTTCTTAGCCGTAAGTTTAGTTAAATGTACTACGGCCTCCGAAATGAATGAATTGGCTAGTTTAAGGACTCTAAGCCTGTCCATAATGTCGTCCAGCGTAGACGAACTAAGGTTCTCTTCCAGAGACTCCATCCAAAATGCTGCCGCAGCCGTAATCGGCGCGATACATGCAAGGGGTTGCAATATAAAACCTTGTTGAACAAACATTTTCTTAAGGTAACCCTCTAATTTTTTATCCATTGGATCTGAAAAAGCACAGCTATCCTCCACCGGGATAGTGGTACGCTTAGCTAAAGTAGAAACTGCTCCCTCCACCTTAGGGACCGTTTGCCATAAGTCCCGAGTAGTGGCGTCTATTGGAAACATCTTTCTAAATATTGGAGGGGGTGAGAACGGCACACCGGGTCTATCCCACTCCTTAGTAACAATTTCAGTTAATCTCTTAGGTATAGGAAAAACGTCAGTACTCGCCGGTACCGCAAAGTATTTATCCAACCTACACATTTTCTCTGGTATTGCAACGGTGTTACAATCATTGAGAGCTGCTAAGACCTCCCCTAGTAAAGCACGGAGGTTCTCCAATTTAAATTTAAAATTTGAAATATCTGAATCCAATCTGTTTGGATCAGAACCGTCACCCACAGAATGAAGCTCTCCGTCCTCATGCTCTGCAAGCTGTGACGCAGTATCAGACATGGCCCTAGTATTGTCAGCGCACTCTGTTCTCACCCCAGAGTGATCACGCTTGCCTCTTAGTTCTGGTAATTTAGACAAAACTTCAGTCATAACAGTAGCCATATCATGTAATGTTATCTGTAATGGCCGCCCAGATGTATTAGGCGCCATAATATCACTCACCTCCCGGGCGGGAGATGCAGGTACTGCCGCGTGAGGCGAGTTAGTCGGCATAACTCTTCCCTCGCAGTTTGGTGAAATTTGTTCACATTGTACAAATTGACTTTTATTTAAAGTAGCATCAATACAGTTAGTACATAAATTTCTATTGGGCTCCACCTTGGCATTGGAACAAATGACACAGATATTCTCTGAGTCAGACATGTTTAACACACTAGCAATAACTTGCAACCTGGTTATAATCTTTTTTAGCAAAAACGTACTGTGCCTCAAAGAGGTACTTTAACGATTAAATGACAGTTGAGATAATGAACTGAAAACAGTTATAGCATCAAGTTTAAAAAATAACACAACTTTTAGCAAAGGTTTGTTCCCATTAGTAAATAACTAAATTTGACATAAAAAATTATAGAGTAACGTTTTTATTCACAGTCAATAAAAATTCTCACAGCTCTGCTGAGAGAATGTACCTCCCTTCAAAGAAGTTTGAAGACCCCTGAGATCTGTCAGTGAACCGGATCATGCAGGAAATATAATAGTAGCTGACTGGAATTTTTTGATGCGTAGCAAAAGAGCGCCAAAACGGCCCCTCCCTCTCACACACAGCAGTGAGGAGAAACGAAACTGTCACAATTTAAAGCAGACAACTGCCAAGTGGAAAATAATGCCCAAACATTTATTTACTCAGTACCTCAGCAATGTAAACGATTCTACATTCCAGCAAAAACGTTTAACATGACAATATTTATTAAAAGGATTAGTGACCTTTAACAGAGTAGTTCCGGTGAAAAACCATTCCCAGAATACTGAAGTGTATACATACATGTCATTATAACGGTATAGCAGGATTTTTTCATCAATTCCATTCAGAAAATAAAAACTGCTACATACCTCAATGCAGATTCATCTGCCCGCTGTCCCCTGATCTGAAGCCTTTACCTCCCTCAGATGGCCGAGAACAGCAATATGATCTTAACTACTCCGGTTAAAATCATAGTAATAAACTCTGGTAGATTCTTCTTCAAACTCTGCCAGAGAAGTAATAACACGCTCCGGTGCTATTGTAAAATAACAAACTTTTGATTGAAGTCATAAAAACTAAGTATAATCACCATAGTCCTCTCACACATCCTATCTAGTCGTTGGGTGCAAGAGAATGACTAGGACTGACGTAGAGGGGAGGAGCTATATCGGCTCTGCTGGGTGAATCCTCTTGCATTTCCTGTTGGGGAGGAGTTATATCCCAGAAGTAATGATGACCCGTGGACTGATCGCACATAACAGAAGAAATTAAGATTCAAAACCAAGGCAACTTTATGAAGTAAAAAAACATTTGAGATAAAAATGATCATTTTTTTTAACAGCAGCAGTGTTCCCTTTAAGGCTAGTTTTGTGAGCAGCCCAGCAGTGAAACAGTTAATAAGAGAATATACCTAGTAGTCTGCATTGTGCAGTGTTTGCTAACAGCAGAGTGTGGTTCCCTAATTAACTGTTTTACTGCTAGACCACTCTCAAAACTGGCCTTAGAGAGTGTTGAGCAGTCCACATTCAGGTGAATACAGACCTGTGTGCACAGGGCAGGACAGCAGTATTGAGCTAAATGTGTGAGCAGTCCCCATTCCGGTGAATACAGGCCAGTGTATATACAATATAGGACAGCAGTATTGATCGTGTGTGAGCAGTCCCCATTTCCGGTGAATACAGTCCGGTGTACATACAGTGTAGGACAGCAGTATTGAGCTAGAAGTGTGATCACTCCCTTCTGTTGAATACAGGCCGGTGTACATACAGTGTAGGACAACAGCATTGAGCTAGAAGTGTGATCACTCCCTTCTGTTGAATACAGGCCGGTGTACATACAGTGTAGGACAACAGCATTGAGCTAGAAGTGTGATCACTCCCTTCTGTTGAATACAGGCCGGTGTACATACAGTGTAGGACAGCAGTATTGAGCTAGAAGTGTGATCACTCGCTTCTGGTGAATACAGGCCGGTGTACATACAGTGTAGGACAGCAGTATTGAGCTAGAAGTGTGATCACTCCCTTCTGGTGAATACAGGCCGGTGTACATACAGTGTAGGACAACAGTATTGAGCTAGAAGTGTGATCACTCCCTTCTGTTGAATACAGGCCGGTGTACATACAGTGTAGGACAGCAGTATTGAGCAAAAGTGTGATCACTCCCTTCTGGTGAATACAGGCCGGAGTACATACAGTGTAGGACAGCAGTATTGAGCTAGAATTGTGATCACCCCCTTCTGTTGAATATAAGTCGGTGTACATACAGTGTAGGACAGCAGTATTGAGCTAGAAGTGGGATCACTCCCTTCTGGTGAATACAGGCCGGTGTACATACAGTGTAGGACAGCAGTATTGAGCTAGAAGTGTGATCACTCCCTTCTTGTGACTACAGGCCGGTGTATATACAGTGTAGGACAGCAGTATTGAGCTAGAAGTGTGATCACCACCCTTCTGTTGAATATAAGCCGGTGTACATACAGTGTAGGACAACAGTATTGAGCTAGAAGTGTGATCACTCCCTTCTGGTGAATACAGGTCAGTGTGTTCAAACTACAGGGCAGCTGCAAGAAGCTATCAGTATATGTCTCACCTGATAATTTATGAGTTGAATCCGGTTTCTGTGGTACAGCACTGGGCCATAGAATCCGTTCACCCCAGGAACGTACTGGGACCCACCCAAAATAAAACTTCCAACTGTGTCTGAGAGAAGGATGTTTTCTTTAAACCTGGAGGCATGGGAGATATTACTAGAGCATGGCACATTAAACCGCATTTGTCTAGCAATGAAAATGTTTAAAACACAGGACAAGACCAGCAAAAATTACATTATAATTTTAAACCATGATCTAAATAATTAACATCTTATTGACTCACTGTAAACTGTTTGTTGACTGTAAGTGATGACCCTGGTGCTGGTGCGGAGAGGTTAGAGGGTAGAGAATATGCAGGTACCCAACAATTCATTAAAGGGACATTGTACTAAAAAAATTTTTCTCTCACTCACATGAAGCAACAGTAGTTAAATACAGGGAGTGCAGAATTATTAGGCAAGTTGTATTTTTGAGGATTAATTTTATTATTGAACAACAACCATGTTCTCAATGAACCCAAAAAACTCATTAATATCGAAGCTGAATAGTTTTGGAAGTAGTTTTTAGTTTGTTTTTAGTTATAGCTATTTTAGGGGGATATCTGTGTGTGCAGGTGACTATTACTGTGCATAATTATTAGGCAACTTAACAAAAAACAAATATATACCCATTTCAATTATTTATTTTTACCAGTGAAACCAATATAACATCTCAACATTTACAAATATACATTTCTGACATTCAAAAACAAAACAAAAACAAATCAGTGACCAATATAGCCACCTTTCTTTGCAAGGACACTCAAAAGCCTGCCATCCATGGATTCTGTCAGTGTTTTGATCTGTTCACCATCAACATTGCGTGCAGCAGCAACCACAGCCTCCCAGACACTGTTCAGAGAGGTGTACTGTTTTCCCTCCTTGTAAATCTCACATTTGATGATGGACCACAGATTCTCAATGGGGTTCAGATCAGGTGAACAAGGAGGCCATGTAATTAGATTTTCTTCTTTTATACCCTTTCTTGCCATCCACGCTGTGGAGTACTTGGACGCGTGTGATGGAGCATTGTCCTGCATGAAAATCATGTTTTTCTTGAAGGATGCAGACTTCTTCCTGTACCACTGCTTGAAGAAGGTGTCTTCCAGAAACTGGCAGTAGGACTGGGAGTTGAGCTTGACTCCATCCTCAACCCGAAAAGGCCCCACAAGCTCATCTTTGATGATACCAGCCCAAACCAGTACTCCACCTCCACCTTGCTGGCGTCTGAGTCGGACTGGAGCTCTCTGCCCTTTACCAATCCAGCCACGGGCCCATCCATCTGGCCCATCAAGACTCACTCTCATTTCATCAGTCCATAAAACCTTAGAAAAATCAGTCTTGAGATATTTCTTGGCCCAGTCTTGACGTTTCAGCTTGTGTGTCTTGTTCAGTGGTGGTCGTCTTTCAGCCTTTCTTACCTTGGCCATGTCTCTGAGTATTGCACACCTTGTGCTTTTGGGCACTCCAGTGATGTTGCAGCTCTGAAATATGGCCAAACTGGTGGCAAGTGGCATCTTGGCAGCTGCACGCTTGACTTTTCTCAGTTCATGGGCAGTTATTTTGCGCCTTGGTTTTTCCACACGCTTCTTGCGACCCTGTTGACTATTTTGAATGAAACGCTTGATTGTTCGATGATCACGCTTCAGAAGCTTTGCAATTTTAAGAGTGCTGCATCCCTCTGCAAGATATCTCACTATTTTTGACTTTTCTGAGCCTGTCAAGTCCTTCTTTTGACCCATTTTGCCAAAGGAAAGGAAGTTGCCTAATAATTATGCACACCTGATATAGGGTGTTGATGTCATTAGACCACACCCCTTCTCATTACAGAGATGCACATCACCTAATATACTTAATTGGTAGTAGGCTTTCGAGCCTATACAGCTTGGAGTAAGACAACATGCATAAAGAGGATGATGTGGTCAAAATACTAATTTGCCTAATAATTCTGCACTCCCTGTATGCTACCTTGAAACTAATATATCTGTATCAGTTGTGTACTTTGTACTAATCCCCACTGGCTGATAGTCAAGTCTTTCTAATGCTCATTGGCTAATAATCATGTCCTATTAATGCTCATTGGTTAATAATCATATCCTACTAATGCTTACTGGTTAATAGTCACTTCCTACTAATGCTCATTGGCTAATAGCCACTTCCTACTAATGCTCATTGGCTAATAGTCACTTCCTACTAATTCTCATTGGCTGATAGGTACTTCCTACTAATGCTCATTGGCTAATAGTCACTTCCTACTAATGCTCACTGGCTAATAGTCATGCCCTACTAATGCTCATTGGTTAATAGTCACGTCCGACTAATGCTCATTGGCTGATAGCCACTTCCTACTAATGCTCATTGGCTGATAGGTACTTCCTACTAATGCTCATTGTCTGAGTCACTTCATGCTAATGCTCATCAGCTGATAGTCACTTCCTACAAATGCTCATTGGCTGAAAGTCACTTCCTACTAATGCTCATTGGCTGATAGTCACTTCCTACTAATACCCATTGGTAGATAGTCCCTTCCAACTAATGCTCATTGGAAGATAGTCCCTTTCCTCATAATGCTTATTGGTAGATAGTCACTTCCTACTAATGCTCATTGATAGATAGTCACTTACTACTAAAGCTCATTGGTAGATAGCCCCTTCCTACTAATGCTCATTGACTGATAACCCCTTCCTACTAATGCTCATTGGTAGATAACCTCCTTCCTACTAATGCTCATTGGTAGATAGTCCCTTCCTACTAATGATCATTGGTAGATAGTCCCTTCCTACTAATGCTCATTAACTGATAATTACTTCCAACTAATGCTCATTGGTAGATGGCCCCTTCCTACTAATGCTCATTGACTGACAGTCACTTCCTACTACTGCTCATTAACTGAGAGTCACTTCCTACTACTGCTCATTGATTGATAGTCACTTCCTACTAATGCTCATTGACAGATAGTCACTTTCTACTAATGCTCATTGGCAGATAGCCCCTTCTTACTTATGCTTATTGGTAGATAGTCACTTCCTAATAATGCTCATTGAGTGATAACCACTTCCTACAAATGCTCATTGACTGATAGCTCTGTCCTACTAATGCTCATTGGTAGATAGCCCTTTGCTACTAATGCTCATTGGTAGATAGCTACTTCCTGTTATCTATATGGCACACATGAACTAGCACTGTATAGTTCTGCTGTGCATGGGAGAGAGCACAATGTTATCTATATGGCACACATGAAGTAGAACTGTCTGGCTTTTGTGCAAGATTGTAAAAAGATAATAAAAGCACAGAGATAAAGGCAGGGGCTTAGAAACAGGCAAACTTATAGGTTATAAAGTATATTATTATAACAATGTTAGTTATGTAATGCTGGGGAATGGGTAGCAAAGGTGTTATATATCTTTTTAAACAATACAAAATAAAGTAGAATGTCCCATGTAAATAACATAAATACTGTTAGGCATAGTATCCCTTTAAGACATTAACGGCTATGCAGAACTTGCTCAGTCTCAGAACTGACTCATTGAGTTCTGGAAAAGTGCCGCAGTGACAGATGGGGGGGGGGGGGGCATTGGGATGTGCTAGGCTTCAGCAGCACCACTAAAGTACAGACATGAATTTGCACAGCAGTCCCTTTTGTATTTCTGTTTGTTGCTCTAGCAGGACAAGGAGAGCAGGGCAGGGGCAGAGAGGGGATATAAATAGCAGCAATAAGTAGCAGAACATGTTTACACCGAGCAATTAACATAATACGTTACCTGTACACCATAGTGCTAGAGGTTCCCTCACACATCACTTTCAGGGTCCCCTGGAAAATAAAATCTATGTGTGACTTTGGGTTATCACAACTTGCCCTGTGGACTGTATGGGTCTTTGCAAACAAGATTTCACATATAATGACTGCTCATTATATAAAATAACTAAGGGACAGATAACAAGTGGTGCGCTATTTAGCGCGTATTACAAATTGAAAGTAAAATGTTTGCGAGCAAGTAAAAGCCGATGAACGCTAACTTGAGGACTTTAGATATTGTGACCGCACTAACTCCTTCTTCCCATGAAGTTCAATGGAGCATGAAAACTGAAAAAAACACATAAATGATGCTTACCTGATAATTTCATTTCCATCTGTGGGAGGAGAGTCCACTGCTTCATTCATTACTTGTGGGAATTAAGAACCTGGCCACCAGGAGGAGGCAGACACCCCAGGCAAAGGCTTAAATACCTCCCCACTCTCCTCATCCTCATTCTGCCAAGGGAACAAGAAAACAGTAGGAGAAATATCAGGGTATAAATGGTGCCAGAAGAATATTAAATGTAGGTCCTTCCATCGGAGAAAACGGGCGGGAGCAGTGGACTCTCCTCCCACAGATGAAAATTAAATTATCAGGTAAGCATAATTTGTGTTTTCCATCTTAATGGGAGGAGAGTCCACTGATTCATTCATTACTTGTGGGAACAAATACCCAAGCTCTAGAGGACACTGAATGACACGGGAGGGTAAAAGGAGGCGGACCCTACACTGAGGGCACCACAGCCTGCAGAACCTTTCTCCCAAAAACAGCTTCTGCCGAAGCAAAAACATCAAATTTGTAAAATTTTGCAAAAGTATGTAAAGAGAACCAAGTGGCCGCCTTGCAAATCTGCTCCACAGAGGCCTCGTTCTTAAAGGCCCAAGAAGAGGCCACAGCCCTAGTCGAGCGAGCCATAATCCTCTGAGGAGGCTTATGTCCCGCTGTCTCATAGGCCGAACAGATAACGCTCTGCAACCAAAAAGACAGTGAAATGGAAGAGGCCCTCTGCCCCCTACGCTTCCCTGAAAACACAACAAATAAAGACGAAGTCTGTATGAAATCCTTTGTGGCCTGAAGATAAAACTTCAAGGCTCGAACCACATCCAAGTTATGAAGTAACCTCTCTTTAGAAGAAGAAGGGTTAGGACACAAGGAGGTAACTATTATCTCCTGATTGATGTTACGATTTCACACCACCTTGGGAAGAAACCCCAACCCAGTGAGAAGCACAGCCTTATCAGCATGAAAAACCAGGTAAGGTGACTCATATTGCAAGGCCGCTAACTCAGAGACTCGGTGAGCCGATGCATTAGCCAGTAGGAATAGAACCTTCCAAGAAAGAAGTTTAATGTCAAGAGCATGCATAGGCTCAAATGGAGCCCTTTGCAAAACCTTAAGAACCAAGTTTAAGCTACAAGGAGGAGCAGAAGATCTAAACCCCCGGTCTGATTCTGGACAGAGCCTGAACAAAGGACTGAATATCAGGAAGCTCTGCTAGCTTCTTGTGTAACAGAACCGATAAGGCCAAAATCTGTCCCTTTAAGGAACTTGCGGCAAGACCCTTATCCAGACCATCTTGGAGAAAAGCCAGAATCCTGGATACCCTAATTTTATGCCAGGGATATCCACGGTCCTCACACACCTTATGGTAGATGCGACGAGCGACCGGTTTCCTGGCCTGAATGAGAGTAGCAATCACTCTCTTGGAGAACCCTCTCTTGGCCAAGACTAGGCGTTCAATCTCCACGCAGTCCGCCTCAGAGAATCGAGATTTTGGTTGAGAAAGGGACCCTGAACTAGCAGATCTCTGCAACAGGGTAACCTCCATGGAGGAGACAATCACATTACCACCAGATCCACAAACCACGTCCTCCGTGGCCACAACAGGGCAATCAGAATGGTTGAAGCTTGCTTCTGTTTGATGCGGGACACCACTCGAGGGAGAAGTAGCAACGGGGGTAAAATGTAAATTAGGTTGAACTCCCAAGGTACCGCCAAGGCATCTATCAGCTCTGCCTGGCGATCCCTGGACGCCATGAGATCTATCTCAGGCGTCCCACATCTGATGCAGATCTCCACAAACACCTCTGGATGGAGAGACCATTCCCCCCGGATGAAACGGTTGTCTGCTGAGGAAATCCGCTTCCCAGTTATCCACACCCGGAATGTGGATCGCTGAGAGCGAACAGCTGTGGGTCTCTGCCCATTCCAGAATCCGAGACACCTCTCTCATGGCTAGGGAGCATCTCGTTCCCACCTGATGGTTTATGTACACCACCGAGGTAATGGCCCCCCATAGCTCAAGCTGAGAGTCCGGAATGGGGAACAGCTTTTTGAAAGAGGTAAAGAGAGAAAAGGACGAACCAAGTTTCTCCCACTCATTCTTAATAATAGTAGCCATCTTCACAGGAACTGGGAAGGTCTGAGGCACCACCCTGTCCTCGTAAACCCTATCTAGCTTAGGGATCGAAGGTTCTTCTGGAAGTTTTGGTTCCAGAACCTCCAACGTAGCAAGCAATTCTTGCAGTAAAAAGCGCAAATGCTCGATTTTAACTTGAAATCTGTCTCCTCCGCAGCGGAGGTCTAGAAGATGCAGATTCCGTCCCAGAGAGAGCGCCCTGAAAAGAGTCGGAGATGTCCTCCTCAGCAGATAATGTATCCGAGACATTCAACGGAGTAGATGACCCCTGGGGCGGAAGACTATGCCTTTCCCTTCGCAGAGCGTGGTAAGGCAGTGAAGGTCGCAGAAACCGCCATTTGTAACTGGGCAGCGAAATCTGGCGGCCAAGGGGCCCCTCCCGCAGGAGGATCAGTAAGGGCTCTGGGGAACTGCATATGTAATCGGAGATGAATGTAGGGAACACACCTCACGGGACAGAGAACCCTCAGAGGTGGACAGCTCAGTAGTACTAAATATCTTATCTTTTTAGATATTGCAATCTTATCAAAGCATGTGGAACACAGTTGAGCAGGCGGATCAACCTGCACCTCCTCACAATAAACACAGGTATTAGATTTAATTAAAGAGGGAGTATCCTCTAACATAGCAGAGTCCTCCATAGCTTGCGTTTGTAATAGGGACTAGATAGATTAAAAAGTACCTTTATACACCAATGGCTGGAATTGCCAATCAGGTAAGGGAAGTTGAAGAGGCCACAACTGGTCACATGAAGTGCCATGTAGGACCACACTATAGAGAAAATTAGGGGTTAGGAAGATGCCGCGCTGATCTACACCTGACTGTTCACACATTGCTAGAGCCTCATCTCACACATAACGCAGCATCAACACAATAAAGATATTATGCATAAATCTCCCCCTGTTCAATAATCCCCCTTCCAGGGATATTAACCCTTGATTACATACAGATAAAAGGAGACACACTTCGACCCTGTCTTCTTGCGTTATCATATGTGTATAAATGAAACGATCTTACCAGAATCTATGCCGTGGAACAGGAACACGGCCCTTCAAGTGTGACAGGTTAGTAGCATCGCTCCTGACATGGACTTGAGTGCATAAAGCAGGCAGCAAAACTCGTCAACGCTAATTGCTTAAGGTACTGTTAATCATGAGTCGGGATGGTTTCGCAGAAAGACTCTCCCTAGATCTCTGGACTCTAACTTTCACCCATGCTCTCACTGAGAGGCTGACAGGGTTACTTAAAACTCCAGTCCCATTTTGAAGAGTACTACCCTCCATAAGAGACTACTCCAATCTTATGACACTTCTCTGCCATCCTCCTGTGATGAAAGGCAAAGAATGACTGGGGACTGAGATGAGTGGGGGAGGTATTTAAGCCTTTGGCTGGGGTGTCTGCCTCCTTCTGGTGGCCGGGTTCTTAATTCCCACAAGTAATGAATGAAGCAGTGTACTCTCCTCCCATTAAGATAGAAACACTTATCGCTTGTACGCTAACCCGACACGGTGTTAGGCATACAGTGATAACCCAAAGGTAGCAATGAATAATTTACATACCAATGCTCTTCACATAGTGGAAAATGTTCTATGTAATTTTAAATATATATGTATATACAGTATATATAATAATTTTTTTGTAAAATCTATATCTAAACCTATATATCTATTTGAATATATACAGATACATATAGGAATATCTATTTAAAAACAGATAGAACACTTTCCACTATGTGAATAACATTGGATAGTAAAATATTTACAGTACATGCACAGTAAAACAGTAAATATAAAATATGAATACAAATGTTTTTTCATGTTTTCAGGAATTTCATGAATTTGACAGGAAAGGGCTCCTAAGTATATTTTGTGTATACCTGAGTATATATTTGTTTATAGGTGTGTGTGAATATATATATACTGTATACATACAGAGAGAAGCACATTTATACATAAATACACATACATGCATATATATACATATTTAGATATGTATATATATATATATATATATATATATATATATATATATATAATATATTGTATATCTCCGTTCAAATACTTTGTCATATACTATATACCTTTAAACCCTTATAACTTTTCATTTTTATTATTTATGTGAATGATTATTATTATATAGTGTATATATGAGTGTAACACTTTATTTTAATGTATTTATGTTGTGTTTGGTGCAAGTTTTTACTTAGCCCTAAACGTTTATGGTAGGACGTTTAGGGCTAACCTGATGAGTGCAAAATTTAGTTTGCGCTGGTGCAGTTGCATTTACTTTCAACTTGGAATATGAGCGAAAGTTAATGTGGGCGCAATATTTCAATATTGCGCATTAACATTAGTGCACCACTTGTAATCTAGCCCTGAATGTTTTTTATTATATTACTCCTATTTCCTTCAAGTTATACATCTTAAAAGGATATTAGTTAGTATAATTATATTTATTTTATCTATATATATCACAGCTTTCCCTTTTATTTAAATGTTTGTGGAATCAAATGTATCTTTACCAGAGTATCAGGAAGTGATTTTATTAGCCAGTGAGAAGTGTCTCTAGGTATAAGCTGTGCACAAATATCTTCTAAACCTCCTGTAATTTGTAGTAATAACAAGTACATTAGCAATATGTCTTTCTGTATTGAACATAAAATAATAATAATTGAATACGCATTGCAGTTTTTGCTTCTTGAAAAACTAGTGATCTTATGAAAAACAGAATTTATGTTTACCTGATAAATTACTTTCTCCAACGGTGTGTCCGGTCCACGGCGTCATCCTTACTTGTGGGATATTCTCTTCCCCAACAGGAAATGGCAAAGAGCCCAGCAAAGCTGGTCACATGATCCCTCCTAGGCTCCGCCTTCCCCAGTCATTCGACCGACGTAAAGGAGGAATATTTGCATAGGAGAAATCATATGATACCGTGGTGACTGTAGCTAGAGAAAATAAATCATCAGACCTGATTAAAAAACCAGGGCGGGCCGTGGACCGGACACACCGTTGGAGAAAGTAATTTATCAGGTAAACATAAATTCTGTTTTCTCCAACATAGGTGTGTCCGGTCCACGGCGTCATCCTTACTTGTGGGAACCAATACCAAAGCTTTAGGACACGGATGATGGGAGGGTGCAAATCAGGTCACCTAGATGGAAGGCACCACGGCTTGCAAAACCTTTCTCCCAAAAATAGCCTCAGAAGAAGCAAAAGTATCAAATTTGTAAAATTTGGTAAAAGTGTGCAGTGAAGACCAAGTCGCTGCCTTACATATCTGATCAACAGAAGCCTCGTTCTTGAAGGCCCATGTGGAAGCCACAGCCCTAGTGGAATGAGCTGTGATTCTTTCAGGAGGCTGCCGTCCGGCAGTCTCATAAGCCAATCGGATGATGCTTTTAAGCCAAAAAGAGAGAGAGGTAGAAGTTGCTTTTTGACCTCTCCTTTTACCAGAATAAAGAACAAACAAGGAAGATGTTTGTCTGAAATCCTTTGTAGCCTCTAAATAGAATTTTAGAGCACGAACTACATCCAAATTGTGCAACAAACGTTCCTTCTTTGAAACTGGATTCGGACACAAAGAAGGCACGACTATCTCCTGGTTAATATTTTTGTTAGAAACAACTTTCGGAAGAAAACCAGGTTTAGTACGCAAAACCACCTTATCTGCATGGAACACCAGATAAGGAGGAGAACACTGCAGAGCAGATAACTCTGAAACTCTTCTAGCAGAAGAAATTGCAACCAAAAACAAAACTTTCCAAGATAATAACTTGATATCAACGGAATGTAGGGGTTCAAACGGAACCCCCTGAAGAACTGAAAGAACTAAATTGAGACTCCAAGGAGGAGTCAAAGGTTTGTAAACAGGCTTGATTCTAACCAGAGCCTGAACAAAAGCTTGAACATCTGGCACAGCCGCCAGCTTTTTGTGAAGTAAAACAGATAAAGCAGAAATCTGTCCCTTCAAAGAACTTGCAGATAATCCTTTCTCCAAACCTTCTTGAAGAAAGGATAGAATCTTAGGAATTTTTATCTTGTTCCATGGGAATCCTTTAGATTCACACCAACAGATATATTTTTTCCATATTTTATGGTAGATTTTTCTAGTTACAGGCTTTCTAGCCTGAACAAGAGTATCAATGACAGAATCTGAGAACCCTCGCTTTGATAAAATCAAGCGTTCAATCTCCAAGCAGTCAGTTGGAGTGAGGCCAGATTCGGATGTTCGAACGGACCTTGAACAAGAAGGTCCTGTCTCAAAGGTAGCTTCCATGGTGGAGCCGATGACATATTCACCAGATCTGCATACCAAGTCCTGCGTGGCCACGCAGGAGCTATCAAGATCACCGATACCCTCTCCTGTTTGATCCTGGCTACCAGCCTGGGAATGAGAGGAAACGGTGGGAACACATAAGCTAGGTTGAAGCTCCAAGGTGTTACTAGTGCATCCACTAGAGTCGCCTTGGGATCCCTGGATCTGGACCCGTAGCAAGGAACCTTGAAGTTCTGACGAGACGCCATCAGATCCATGTCTGGAATGCCCCACAATTGAATTATTTGGGCAAAGATTTCCGGATGGAGTTCCCACTCCCCCGGATGAAATGTCTGACGACTCAGAAAATCCGCTTCCCAATTTTCCACTCCTGGGATGTGGATTGCAGACAAGTGGCAGGAGTGAGTCTCCGCCCATTGAATTATTTTGGTCACTTCTTCCATCGCCAGGGAACTCCTTGTTCCCCCCTGATGGTTGATATACGCAACAGTCGTCATGTTGTCTGATTGAAACCGTATGAATTTGGCCTTTGCTAGCTGAGGCCAAGCCTTGAGAGCATTGAATATCGCTCTCAGTTCCAGAATATTTATCGGGAGAAGAGATTCTTCCCGAGACCAAAGACCCTGAGCTTTCAGGGGTTCCCAGACCGCGCCCCAGCCCACCAGACTGGCGTCGGTCGTGACAATGACCCACTCTGGTCTGCGGAAGCTCATCCCTTGTGACAGGTTGTCCAGGGTCAGCCACCAACGGAGTGAATCTCTGGTCCTCTGATCTACTTGTATCGTCGGAGACAAGTCTGTATAATCCCCATTCCACTGACTGAGCATGCACAGTTGTAATGGTCTTAGATGAATTCGCGCAAAAGGAACTATGTCCATTGCCGCGACCATCAAACCTATTACTTCCATGCACTGCGCTATGGAAGGAAGAAGAACAGAATGAAGTACTTGACAAGAGCTTAGAAGTTTTGATTTTCTGGCCTCTGTCAGAAAAATCCTCATTTCTAAGGAGTCTATTATTGTTCCCAAGAAGGGAACTCTTGTTGACGGAGATAGAGAACTTTTTTCTACGTTCACTTTCCACCCGTGAGATCTGAGAAAGGCCAGGACAATGTCCGTATGAGCCTTTGCTTGTGGTAGAGACGACGCTTGAATCAGTATGCCGTCCAAGTAAGGTACTACTGCAATGCCCCTTGGTCTTAGCACCGCTAGAAGGGACCCTAGTACCTTTGTGAAAATTCTTGGAGCAGTGGCTAATCCGAATGGAAGTGCCACAAACTGGTAATGCTTGTCCAGAAAGGCGAACCTTAGGAACCGATGATGTTCCTTGTGGATAGGAATATGTAGATACGCATCCTTTAAATCCACCGTGGTCATGAATTGACCTTCCTGGATGGTAGGAAGAATTGTCCGAATGGTTTCCATTTTGAACGATGGAACCTTGAGAAATTTGTTTAGGATCTTGAGATCTAAGATTGGTCTGAATGTTCCCTCTTTTTTGGGAACTATGAACAGATTGGAGTAGAATCCCATCCCTTGTTCTCCTAATGGAACAGGATGAATCACTCCCATTTTTAACAGGTCTTCTACACAATGTAAGAATGCCTGTCTTTTTATGTGGTCTGAAGACAATTGAGACCTGTGGAACCTTCCCCTTGGGGGTAGCTCCTTGAATTCCAGAAGATAACCTTGGGAGACTATTTCTAGAGCCCAAGGATCCAGAACATCTCTTGCCCAAGCCTGAGCGAAGAGAGAAAGTCTGCCCCCCACCAGATCCGGTCCCGGATCGGGGGCCAACATCTCATGCTGTCTTGGTAGCAGTGGCAGGTTTCTTGGCCTGCTTACCTTTGTTCCAGCCTTGCATTGGCCTCCAGGCTGGCTTGGTTTGAGAAGTATTACCCTCTTGCTTAGAGGATGTAGAACTTGAGGCTGGTCCGTTTCTGCGAAAGGGACGAAAATTTGGTTTATTTTTAGCCTTAAAAGACCTATCCTGAGGAAGGGTGTGGCCCTTACCCCCAGTGATATCTGAAATAATCTCTTTCAAGTCAGGGCCAAACAGCGTTTTCCCCTTGAAAGGTATGTTAAGTAATTTGTTCTTGGAGGACGCATCCGCTGACCAAGACTTTAGCCAAAGCGCTCTGCGCGCCACAATAGCAAACCCTGAATTTTTCGCCGCTAATCTAGCTAATTGCAAAGTGGCGTCTAAGGTAAAAGAGTTAGCCAACTTAAGTGCTTGAACTCTGCCCATAACCTCCTCATAAGAGGATGCTTGATTGAGCGACTTTTCTAGTTCCTCGAACCAGAAACACGCTGCTGTAGTGACAGGAACAATGCATGAAATTGGTTGTAGAAGGTAACCTTGCTGAACAAACATCTTTTTAAGCAAACCCTCTAATTTTTTGTCCATAGGATCTTTAAAAGCACAACTATCTTCTATAGAGATAGTGGTGCGTTTGTTTAGAGTAGAAACCGCCCCCTCGACCTTGGGGACTGTCTGCCATAAGTCCTTCCTGGGGTCGACCATAGGAAATAATTTCTTAAATATAGGGGGAGGGACAAAAGGTATGCCGGGCCTTTCCCATTCTTTATTTACAATGTCCGCCACCCGCTTGGGTATAGGAAAAGCTTCGGGGGGCACCGGGACCTCTAGGAACCTGTCCATTTTACATAATTTCTCTGGAATGACCAAATTGTCACACAACGGCAAAGAGAATGACTGGGGAAGGCGGAGCCTAGGAGGGATCATGTGACCAGCTTTGCTGGGCTCTTTGCCATTTCCTGTTGGGGAAGAGAATATCCCACAAGTAAGGATGACGCCGTGGACCGGACACACCTATGTTGGAGAAACAACATTATTATGCATATGGGGAACGTCAATATTTATCTCACAGACCCAGCAAAAAAAATCTTTCACGTGGTTAAACTGTGCTCTTTTACAGAAATTTGCCGAGTTTCATGTCACTCTAACTTAACGTTTTTCAAGCAAATGTTTGCTGCTTGTTCACATCCATGATAGAAAAAACTCAATTTATGCTTACCTGATAAATGTATTTCTTTCTTGACAGGATGAGTCCACGGATCATCATAATTACTGTTGGGAATATCACTCCTGCCCAGCAGGAGGCGGCAAAGAGCACCACAGCAAAGCTGTTAAATATCTCCTCCCTTCCCTCCCACCACAGTCATTCGACCGAAGAGAAAGGAAGAAACAAGGTGCAGAGGTGTCTGAAGTTTATAACATACTAACAACCTGTCTAAATAACAGGACGGGCCGTGGACTCATCGTGTCAAGAAAGAAATACATTTATCAGGTAAGCATAAATTTTGTTTTCTTTCTTATGACACGATGAGTCCACGGATCATCATAATTACTTTTGGGAATCAATACCCAAGCTAGAGGACACAGATTATAAGGGAGGGCCAAGACAGGAAACCTAAACGGAAGGCACCACTGCTTGAAAAAAAAAAATCCTGTACTATTTTAAAAATAATAAACTCTTGATTGAATAATCTTCCTAACCCCTAATTTACCACCTCCTTGCTCTTAACGTAGGCAAAGAGAATGACTGGGGTGGGAGGGAAGGGAGGAGCTATTTAACAGCTCTGCTGTGGTGCTCTTTGCCGCCTCCTGCTGGGCAGGAGTGATATTCCTAACAGTAATTATGATGATCCGTGGACTCAATGTGTCATAAGAAAGAAAGTGTTCTTCAAAGATCATAAATGCATTTCCTCATGAACACAAGAGTCGGTCATATTCTCATAGGCTATGGTCACATATATACCGTGTACCCTATGTCAGTTGTGCAGTACACAATACAGTGTTATTCAGATGATAAATATTACCAAAAAATCTAACTGAAGCCCAATAGGATATAATATAGCACAAATCACCCAAATACATATGAGTAAAACTGTAAAATGTGTATGTGATTCTTACCAGGGAAATATCAAATGTGAGCTGTATATGGCACCACTCATACAGGGGGACAGGGGACGCTGTCTGAAAGGCCTGCGGCTCACCTGACACCAGCTCCACCTGAACGTGAAAACGACCTGCAGTCATCAGAAGGGAAAATGTCATTAATAGTCAAATACTACATCTGTTGCAGCATCTCTGCCTTAGAACGCATTTATATTAAAGCGACCCTGTGCTAAACACAGAGCAGAAACTGGCATTACAGGTGAATAGTAAAATAGGTTTAGCAGAGAATATTTGAATGAAGCTGACATCTTTATTGTGTGCCACACATTAAATGCACAGTTCAGGGTGCGCGATTATTACATATTACAAGTAGTGAGTTAAGTGTTGTGGTCGAGCGTAACACAATAGTGCATTGGACACCTGGAGTAAAGTATTAGAGTTTGAATATATAGTAACATAGTAACATAGTAACATAGTAGATAAGGTTGAAAAAAGACTGAAGTCCATCGAGTTCAACCTATACAAATCTAAAATACTTACAAAAAGCTCCAGTTAAGCTTAAATAACCCCATTAAAATGTGACCCATTTAATACTAGCAATCATATCCATGAATTTTGTTTATATACAGAAATTTATCCAGACTATTTTTAAATGTATCTATGGTATTGGCATTCACTACCTCCTTTGGTAATGAGTTCCACAATTTTATTGCTCTTACAGTGAAAAAACGTTTCCGTTGCAGGAGATTAAATCTCCTTTCCTCCAACCTTAAATTATGACCTCTTGTCAGAACCAATTTTCTTGGAATAAAAAGAGCTTCTGCCATCTCTGTATATGGGCCTTGAATATATTTATATAAAGTAATCATGTCACCTCTCAAGCGCCTTTTTTCTAAAGAGAACAGACCCAGTTTGGCTAGCCTCTCCTCATAGGATAATTTCTCCAATCCCCTTATTAGCTTTGTGGCCCTTCTCTGAACTTTTTCTAGTTCTGCAATATCTTTTTTAGCAATCGGTCCCCAGAACTGCACTCCAAACTCAAGGTGAGGTCTTACCAGGGCTTTATATAATGACAGAATTATGCTTTCCTCCCTTGAATCAATGCCTCTTTTAATACATGCTAGTATCTTATTAGCCTTTGAAGCCGCTGCCCTGCATTGTGCACTCATCTTTAGCTTGTTATCTATTACTACTCCCAAATCCCTTTCCTCCTGTGTTTGGCTAAGTCTTGTCCCATTTAAAAAATACATAGCCTGCTTATTTTTACTTCCAAAATGTAGAACCTTACATTTTTCCGTATTAAATCTCATTTTCCATTCACTTGCCCATAGTTCTAATTTTAGCAAATCCCTTTGCAAAGAGAGTTCATCCTGCTCTGACCTAATGACCTTACTTAACTTAGTATCATCTGCAAAAATAGAGATGTCGCTATTTAATCCTTGCTCCAAGTCATTTATAAAAATATTAAAAAGAACAGGGCCCAGTACTGATCCCTGGGGGACGCCACTGATTACCTTTGTCCAATCTGAGTATGATCCATTTACTGCTACTCGTTGCTCCCTATCTTTTATCCAGTTATTTATCCATGAGCTAACATTTTCAGCTATTCCCAGTCCCTTAATTTTGTGCATTAATCTCTCATGTGGCACTGTATCAAATGCCTTTGCAAAATCTAAGTATATCACATCAACTGATTCCCCTTTATCTATATTTTTACTTACTTCCTCGTAGAATCTAATTAGATTAGTTTGACATGATCTATTTCTCCTAAAGCCATGCTGATTAGAACTCATAATCTTGTTTACACGAATATGCTCATCAATATAATCCCTTATAATCCCTTCAAATATCTTCCCCACTATTGATGTCAGACTAACTGGTCTATAGCTTCCTGGATCATCCCTGCTTCCCTTTTTGAAGAGTGGCACCACATCAGCTTTACGCCAATCCTGGGGTACCATGCCTGAGGATAATGAGTCTTGAAAAATTAAGAGTAAAGGTTTGTCTATAACAGTGCTAAGTTCACTTAACACCCTTGGGTGTATTCCATCTGGGCCTGGAGTTTTATTTACCTTAATATTTTTTAGAACACATAATATTTTAAAATACAGTATTTCACTTACCTTTATACATATTAAATACAAAATAATGGTTTATTATTGAAACATGTTCTAACAGTGGTGCTGGACCGGGAAGGGCTGAAAGATGTATATGTATTTTTTGTATGTTTGTATGTGTATATATTTATGTGTATGTGTTTGTGTACATTTGTATGTATATATGTATATGTGTATATTTATGTGTGTTTGCATGTATGTGTTTGTGTACATACAGTATATATGTATATATGTATATTTATGTGTATGTATGTATGTGTGTGTATGTTTGTGTACATATGTATGTATATGTGTATATTTATGTGTATGTATGTATGTGTGTGTATGTTTGTGTACATATGTATGTAGATATGTGTATATGTTTGTGTATATGTATGTGTGTGTATGTTTGTGTACATATGTATGTGTGTGTATGTTTGTGTATATTTATGTGTGTATGTATGTGTGTGTGTTTGTGTACTTATATATGTGTATATGTTTGTGTGTATATTTATGTGTATGTGTGTGTATGTTTGTGTACATATCTATGTGTATATGTATGTGTGTATGTATGTTTGTGTATGTCTGTGTACATATGTATGTATATGTGTATATTTATGTATGTATGTTTGTATATATGTATATGTGTATATTTATGTATGTATGTTTGTATATATGTATATGTGTATATTTATGTATGTATGTATGTATATAAGTATATGTGTATATTTATGTATGTATGTTTGTATATATGTATATGTGTATATTTATGTATGTATGTATGTATATAAGTATATGTGTATATTTATGTGTGTATGTACAGTCATGGCCAAAAATATTGGCACCCCTGCATTTCTGTCAGATAATGCACCACTTTGCCCAGAAAATTACAAATGTTTAGGCAATCTCATGTTTATTTATTGTCAGCTAGATTTAGAGTTTGGCGTTAGCCGTCAAAAGCAGCGTTAAGGGGTCCTAATGCTGCTTTTTACCACCCGCTGGTATTTAGAGTCAGGCAGGAAAGGGTCTACCGATCACTTCCTTTCCGCGACTCCAGGCTACCGCAGATCCCCTTACGCCAATTGCGTATCCTATCTTTTCTATGGGATTTGCCTAACGCTGGTATTTGGAGTCATGGAAGAAGTGAGTGGTAGAGCCTCTACCGACAAGACTCCTACCAACAAAAAAAGTGAGTAGTTAAGACCTTTATAGGCTAACGCCGGAATATAAAGCTCCTAACTACTGTGCTATAAAGTACACTAACACCCATAAACTACCTATGTACCCCTAAACCGCCACCTACATTATAGCTATGAACCCCTAATCTGCTGACCCTGACATCGCCAACACCTATATTATATTTATTAACCCCTAATCTGCCCCCCCCAACGTCGCCGCTACCTAACTACACTTATTAACCCCTAATCTGCCGACCGGACCTCGCCGCCACTATAATAAATGTATTAACCCCTAAACCGCCGCACTCCCGCCTCGCAAACACTATAATAAATTGTATTAACCCCTAATCTGCCCTCCCTAACATCGCCGCCACCTACCTACAATTATTAACCCCTAATCTCCCTCCCGCAACGTCGCCGCTACTATAATAAAATTATCAACCCCTAAACCTGACCTCTAACCCTAACCCCCCCCTAAGTTAAATATAATTTTAATTAAACAAAATAATATTCCTATAATTAACTAAATTATTCCTTATTAAAACTAAATTCTTACCTATCAAATAAACCCTAATATAGCTACAATATAACTAATAGTTACATTGTAGCTATTTTAGGATTTATATTTATTTTACAGGCAACTTTGTATTTATTTTAACTAGGTACAATATCTATTAAATAGTTAATAACTATTTAATAGCTACCTAGTTAAAATAAGTACAAAATTACCTGTAAAATAAATCCTAACCTAAGTTACAAATACACCTAACACTACACTATCATTAAATTAATGAACTAAATAAACTACAATTAGCTAAACTAAAATACAATTAAATAAACTAATCTATAATACAAAAAAACCCACTAAATTACAAAAAATAAAAAAAAATTACAAGAAGTTTAAACTAATTACACCTAATCTAAGCCCCCTAATAAAATAAAAAATCCCCCCAAAATAAAAAAATGCCCTACCCTATTCTAAATTACAAACGTAATCAGCTCTTTTACCAGCCCTTAAAAGGGCTTTTTGCGGGGCAATGCCCCAAAGTAATCAGCTCTTTTACCTGAAGTTCAATCTGATTGGCTGATCCAATCAGCCAATCGTATTGAGCTCGCATTCTATTGGCTGCCGTCTGGAGGACCACTTCTGCCCGGCTTGGATGAAGACTTTTGCCCGTCTGGAGGACCACTTCGCCCGGCTTGGATGAATGAAGACATCTCCCGGTAAGTCGATCTTCAGGGGATTAGTGTTAGGTTTTTTTAAGGGTGTTTAGGGTGGGTTTTATTTTTAGGTTAGGGCTTTGGGCCGTAAAAGAGCTAACTGCCCTTTTAAGGGCAATGCCCATCCAAATGCCCTTTTCAGGGCAATGGGGAGCTTAGGTTTTTTTAGATAGTATTTTATTTGGGGGGTTGTTTGTGTGGGTGGTGGGTTTTACTGTTGCTGGGGGGGTTGTTTGTATTTTTTTTTACAGGTAAAAGAGCTGATTACTTTGGGGCAATGCCCCGCAAAAGGCCCTTTTAAGGGCTATTGGTAGTTTAGTTTAGGCTAGGGTTTTTTTTTATTGGGGGGGGGGGGCTTTTTTATTTTGATAGGGCTATTAGATTAGGTGTAATTAGTTTAAATATCTGATAATATGTTTTTTATTTTCTGTAATTTAGTGTTTTTTTGTACTTTAGATAATTGTATATAATTTAGTTAATTGTATTTAATTTAGTTAATTTATTTAATTGTAGGGTTAGGTTAGGTGTTAGTGTAACTTAGGTTAGGTTTTATTTTACAGGTACTTTTGTATTTATTTTAGCTAGTTAGTTATTAAATAGTTAATAACTATTTAATAACTATTCTACTTAGTTAAAATAAATACAAACTTGCCTGTAAAATGAAAAATAAACTATAAAATAGCTACAATGTAACTATTAGTTATATTGTAGCTAGCTTAGGGTTTATTTTATAGGTAAGTATTTAGTTTTAAATAGGAATAATTTATTTAATGATAGTAATTTTATTTATATTTATTTAAATTAGATTTAAGTTAGGGGGTGTTAGGGTTAGGGTTAGACTTAGGTTTAGGGGTTAATAAATTTAATATAGTGGCGGCGAGGTTGGGGACGGCAGATTAGGGGTTAATAAGTATAATGTAGGTGGCGGCGCTGGCGGGGGGGGGGGGCAGATTAGTGGTTAATAAGTATAATGTAGGTGGCGGTGGTGTTGGGGGTGGCAGAATAGGGGTTAATAAGTATAATTTAGGTGGCGGCGGTGGCGGGGGCAGATTAGGGGTTAATGAGTATAATGTAGGTGGTGGCGGTGTTGGGGGAGGCAGATTAGGGGTTAATAAGTATAATGTAGGTGGCGGCGGTGTAGGGGGGGCAGATTAGGGGTTAATAACATAATGTAGATGGCGGTGGGCTCCGGGAGCAGCAGGATAGGGGTTAATAAGTTTATTAGAGTGGCGGTGGGCTCTGGGAGCGGCGGTTTAGGGGTTAATAACTTTATTTAGTTCCGGCAAGGGGCAGTGAGCAGCGGGATAGGGGTAAAACAGTTTAGTATAGTGGCGGTGTTTAGTGACAGTATACCAATAAAGCTGGGGAAAGCCGGAGAGCAGCGAGATCGATGACTGTTAGTTAACAACAGTCCGCTGCTCATCGCACTGTACTTGGTGCGCAGCTTTTTGACAGCTTTTTTTGGTAACTTTGGTAACTTTGGAGAGCGTATTCAGGTCCGCGTTTTGGTGCCGGCGAATGCTAGAAAGTTGATGGCTTGATAAATAGGCCCCAAAGTCTCTGGCTGTCACTGTACTCTAAGCAGGAAAATATATTTTCTGTTGTATTCCCACAATCTCTCTACCTCTGTTTCCACCTTAACTCACTCACTTCCACAAGCATTACAGCCCTGTATTCTCCATACACTCACTGAACCACCTGCATAATAATATATAATATGCTGCAAAGTACAGGGATAATTTTATATGTATGTTACATATCAGCAATATGTAAAATATAACAATTTTGATATATGAATTATAGAACAAATGTTCCCCTTGACATTCACTCAAATATTTTCAAATGTTTTCAGAGAATAAATATTAACATTTAAATATTGATTCCCATAGACTTACATTATGGGAATGAGCAAGCTGATGTTCATATGTAAATTTGTATATTTTACATTACAAAAATGAATTTTCATTCAGTAATT
The DNA here is from genome assembly GCF_027579735.1 of Bombina bombina. NCBI lineage: Eukaryota > Metazoa > Chordata > Amphibia > Anura > Bombinatoridae > Bombina > Bombina bombina. Next base: position 1,269,447,900 of record NC_069501.1, read on the forward strand.
TTGCATGAATAGATATTCTGTGCTCCTTTACCTGTGTTTGTCAGCAGTATAGTGGGGGTAATGTATTCGTTGTTCTGATCCAGATGATACAGGAGACCACAAAATGTTACAGAACACCATTGCACCAAAAACACCCAGGCCGACAAACTGAAGCTGGAAGGAAGAAAAAAGTTAGCGCAAGATCTCTGTGACTGTATTTGTGTCTATAACAGGATCTTATTTTAACCCCTTGTATTCCAAAGAGGACTGCAATGCCTTACTACACAAAGCATCAAATACTTTATTATCCAAAGTTTTCTTGACACCCAAGATCTTACCGTGACTTTCAGTGTGAGCCCTTCTGACTCTTACAGATAAGTGTATTTTTGTAAAACTCTATTTCTAACGCTGAAAGCATTTTATAGAAATCAGTTGCACATATCAGGTGTCAAGCAAAAGTATTATAAGAACCTTTTGTAGCAAATAACTTCATGGTTAGGGCATTCATTTGCTTCACTGTACAATGAGTTTTAAAGAAACACTGTACTCAAAAAAACTTCTGTGATCTTTATGAAAGTGCAGCATCTAAAGTGAAATGTATTTAAAATTAAATTTACGCTAATACAGCTGTATCAGTTTTGCACTTCCTACTAATCTCTACTGGCTGATAGGCAATTCCTACTAATCCTTTTTGGCTGACAGGCACTACTAATTGCTCATTGGCTCAAAGGCACTTCCCACTGATGTTCATTGGTTGATAGGCACTTCCTACTAATTGCTCAATGGCTGATAGGCACTTCCCACTGAGGTTCATTGGTTGATAGATACTTCCTACTAATTGCTCAATGGCTGATAGAAACCACCGAGGTTCATTGATTGATAGGTACTTCCTAATCATGTTTATTGGTTGATAGGCACTTCCTACTAATTGCTCATTGGCTGATAGACACTTCCCACTGAGGTTCATTGATAGATAGGTACTTCCTAATTATGTTCATTGGTTGATAGGCACTTCCTAATGATGACTATTAGCTGGTAGTCAGTTACTTGTGATGTTTATTGAGTATTAGTAAAACTGGATATTTAAAATTTATATTTGAACAAATTTTACTTCAAAATTATTCAGCCAATAAAAAACATTTTTTTCAAAGGGATAACATTACATTTTTACAACAATAATCATTTAAAGTGAAGGTCAATTTGGATGAATTAGTGCCCAGTTTTTAATAAACCGATTAAAAACAAGGGCACTTTAATTCATCAAAATTGACATTTCACTCCTTTTCTTAAAAAACTTACCTTTTAATCCTGTCAGCCGCTTCAGCGCTTCCTCCGCCCGTCGCAAGCCCTTTTCGCGGGTCCAAAATGATGAATCCAGCTTCCTCCAATCACAGAGTTGCATCAGGCCATGATCCCCCAGGGGGGAAGCCATGATTGGAGGAAGCCGGATTTGTCATTTCTGACGTAAGAAGAGGTTTCAGACGGCCGGGAGAATCGCTGGAGCGGCATTCAGGATTAAAAGGTAAGTTTTTGAAGAAAAGGAGTGAAATGTCAATTTTGATGAATTAAAGTGCCCTTGTTTTTAATAGGTTTATTGAAATCCGGGCACTAATTCATCCAAATTGACCTTCACTTTACTGACATGTTGAAGAGAGGACTGGGTCTGATTATTTAGCATGCGGATTCATCACCAAACCTAAGTATTTCTTAATTATCGCTTATTGATCAGTTAATGAATGAATTATATAATAACCATATATCTACATAACTTACTAGTAAAGGTAAAAAAAATGGACTTGTCCAAAGAGAGAGTTTCTTACTAATCTGGGACAGGTGGAAATTGTCAGTGCTGCTTGTTTAAGTGATACTGGTACTGCCCAATTTGTTCCACACTTCTCACAATCGATAAAGGTTTTGTCCTGATACAGCAGACAAGGAGTTAATACCACATCATGTGGGGCTGTCATGTGTTGGAATTATAGTCTTTCCCTTTAAAGAGACATAGGAGTGAAAATTAAACTGTCACGATTCAGAGTTGTATAATTAAAAAAATCCAATCCAATGATGTGGAAAGACCTAAACTTGCCCACTCATAACCCCGACCCCTTGTATGTGACCACCTAACATGTGCGGCACCACTCACAAATACCAGAGGGCCACTGAGCTCTTAAATCGGCCACATCCCAGAAAGCACCCTGCAAATGGTGGGAGGTAAAGGTAAATGTACACATGAGCTCCTAAATCTCGTGTGATAAAGGGATACCAGGGATCCTCAGTACATAGAGTAGCACAAGACTAATTTACCTGAATCCGTAATGACAACAAATACATATAGTAGACTTGTGTAAGGTTACCTCTTAAGGATTTGCAGTATACTCATGAAAGCAATTGCAAATCATATTACAGAAAAGAAACTAGCAGTGGCATATTATGGCCTATGCAAATTAGCTCTATGCCTATGGCAGCAGAATTAAGGCGGACAGGAAAACATAATTTATGCTTACAAGATAAATTCCTTTCCTTCCTGGCAGGGAGAGTCCACAATTTCATTCCCTACTGTTGGGAAATACAACACCTGGCCACCAGGAGGAGGCAAAGACACCCCAGCCAAAAGCTTAAATATACCTCCCACTTCCCCTATCCTCAGAAAGGTTTCCATTTTATTATCCATATGCTCTCTAAAAGAACTATCCTCCAGATGGACAGTAGTACGCTTAGCCAGCGTAGAAACACCGCCATCCACCTTAGGGATGGAACCTCACAAGTCTTATTGAGAGTCAGGGACCGGGAATAATTTTTTAAAAGTAGACGAGGTGGAAAAAGAAGTTCCTGTCTTTATAAACCCTGTCTAATTTAGGGGTCCTCAGGGAGTGTAACCTCTGGAACCTCTAGCATAGGCAGAACCTCCTTTTAATAAAAAACGCAGATGCTCAATTTTAAATCTAAAGGAGGGTTCCTCCGATGAAGGAGGTTTAGAAACTGAAGTCTCCGACTCAGAAAGATCACTCTCTGAAGCTACAGGGATTAACTCATCCTCGGAGATCTGGGACATAGAGTCATCTAAATATTTGTCGGAATTCGCTACTAAGTCAGGAGAACTATGCTAAAACTTTCTCTTGCATTTGTTAGAGCAAGGTAAGGCGCTCAGGGCCACAGACACCGCCAATTGTAACTGCGCTGTAAAGTCAGCAGGGAAAAAAAAACTCCAGATGCAGGATTAGATGAGCCGCAGGGAACTGCATGTGGAGCAGGTAGTGTAGAAAGGGACCCAGATTCCTGAGTGGTAGACGGCTCAGAGGGAGTAATAACGCTATGAGTATTAGCAGGCTTGTCTCCCTTCTTAGACTTTAGAACAGTGCTTAGGCAAATAGAACAAAATTGAGCAGGCGGGCAAACCATGACCTCATTACAATATAAACAGGAATTATTAATCAGTACAGAAGGAGCGGAACCTTCTATTGTAATATCAATAGCTAGGATATACTCACAGAAGGACAGACAAAAAGTAAACACTTTATTCAAAAAACTGCACCTTTATAATCCCAATGGCTGGGGCACTCACCACCTCCTAGACCCAGACAGCTAACAGAGAAAAACTAAATTTATGCTTACCTGATAAATGTCTTTCTTTCTGGACTCGGAGAGACCACAACATCATTCCAATTACTAGTGGGATATTCAACTCCTGGCCTGCAGGATAAGGCAAAGAGCACTCCAGCAAAGCTGTTATGTGTAACTGCCTTACCCATAACCCCCAGTCATTCATCCGAAGGAAATGGAAAGAATGAAAAACACAAGAGTGAAAAAGTGCCTGAGGTTAACTCAAAAAACTGCCAAATTATATTAAAAAAGAGGGTGGGGTTGTGGACTCTCCGGTAAGCATAAATTTTGTTTTCTTTCCTACGACATGGAGAGTCTACCACATCATTCCAATTACTATTGGGAACCAATAGCCAAGCTAGAGGACACGGAATGAACAGGGAGGGAGAAAAAAGGCAGGAGGACCTAAACAGAAGGCCTCACCGCTTGAAGAACCTTTCTCCCAAAAGAAGCCGAGGCCAAGGCAAAAGTATAAAATTTTTAGAATTTGGAAAAAGTATGTAGAGAGGACCATGTTGCAACCTTGCAAATCTGATCCACAGAAGCCTCATTTTTGAAAGCCCAAAAAGAAGAATGAGTCGTAATTCTCTCAGAAGGCTGCTATCCAGCAGTCTCATAAGCCAAACGAATCAAACTTCTCAACCACAGAGACAGAGAAGTAGAAGTGGCCTTCTGACCCTTACGTTTTCCAGAGAAAACAACAAACAGGGCAAACGATTGCCGAAAATCTTTATTAGCTTGCAAGTAGAATTTTAGAGCCCGCACAACATCCAAGTTATGCAAAAGACGTTCCTTTTGAGAAGAAAGATTAGGACAAAAAGAAGGAACACCAATTTCCTGATTAATGTTTCGATACAATACCACCTTAGGGAGAAACCCCAATTTAGTACTAAGGACCGCCTTATCAGCATGAAAAATAAGGTACGGGGAATCACACTGCAGAGCTAAGAGCTCAGACACTCTGCGAGCAGAAGAAATGTCAACAAGAAACAAAATTTTCCAGGATAACAGTTTTATATCAACAACATGCATTGGCTCAAACAGAGCTTGCTGCAAAACTTTAAGCACTAAATTAAGACTCCACGGGAGAGCAACATGTTTAAACACAGGCTTGATTCTAACCAGGGCCTGTACAAAAGCTTGAACACCTGGTAGGTCTGCCAGATGTTTGTGCAAAAGGATAGATAACGCAGAAATCTGACCCTTTAAGGTACTGACCGATAAACCCTTATCCAGGCCATCCTGAAGAAAAGACAAAATCCAGGGAGTCTGCACCCGGCTCCAGGAGAAACCCTTAGATTCACACCAATAAAGATATTTATGCCATATCTTATGGTAAATCTTGCGAGTAACCGGTTTTCGAGTCTGAATCATAGTATCAATGACCGCTTCAGAAAAAAACACATTTAGAATGAATTAGGCGTTCAATCTCCAAGCAGTTAGCGTCAGAGAATCTAGGTTTGGATGGAGGAAGGGACCCTGAAGTAGAAGGTCTTTCCACTGAGGTAACCTCCAAGGAGGTAGAGATGACATCCTAACTAGATCCGCAAACCAGATCCTGCGAGGCCATGCAGGAGCTATTAGTATCACTGAACAGCTCCTCAGCTTGGTGTCCATAGTCACAATTTCCCAGGAAGGTCTCAGAAAACAAGTGCCCCAAGACAGATGTTGCTATGACACCCACCACAAGAGAGAGTCTCTTGTTAGAGGGTCCAGATTTATCCTCTGTGATAAATCCGAATGATCTCCGTTCCATTGACAGAGCATACAAAGTTGCAGTGGTCGTAGATGGAACCGAGCAAAAGGAATGATGTCCATGGATACCACCATCAGACCAATCACCTCCATGCATTGAGCCACAGATAGACGAAAGGCAGACTGGAGAGAAAGGCAGGAAGCAAGAATTTTGTTTTTTCTAAACTCCATCAGGAAAATCTTCATGGACAGCGAATCTATAATAGTCTCTAGGAAACACACTTTGGTAGATGGAACAAGAGAACTTTTTTCCAAATTCACATTCCACCCATGGGAATGAAGAAAAGACAACAGCATCTCTGTATGAGATTTGGCTAGTTGAAAAGATGACGCCTGAACCAAGATGTCATCTAGATCAGGGGTCGCCAACCTTTCGGACATGATTTTTTTTTTTTTTTAAAAAGGTACAAGTCTCTATAATGTGTGTATGTATGTATGTGTTATATATATATATATATATATTTACACACATACATACAACTGAGAGAATACTTCCAAATGACATACACATACTGTACATAACTAGTATAACCATAGCTAAGTTCACATTATGTATATATTTACACATTTTTAAGAATTATTTTTTGGGATTTAACTAACTGAATGACAGAACTGAGAGAATACTTCCAAATGACAGATGAGGGGTGAGTGATAACTTTTGAGCTGGAAATAGGCAGAAAGTGGGGGGAAAAAAGAATTGTTTAAAAGGACCACAAGACTTCCAAGTTACCTCCCCAGTTAGGAATTATTCAAAGCTACTTATGATCATGGACAGACATTGGAGTCATAAATTAAGTTTATATCAGAAAGCTCTCAATATGGATGTGAGCTAACCACGACTGATGTTACTGGCAATTACTATAATACTGGTGGGATATGGCTGATCTGCTGGATGGCAACTACTGGAATTCAAGTGGAATTGCTTTGTATGTGGGATAATTATTAGAATGAAAAAGTAAATTTATGCTTACCTAATAAATTAATTTCTTCTATGGTACGACAAGTCCACGGATTCATCCTTTACTTGTGGGATATTATCCTCCTGCTAACAGGAAGTGGCAAAGAGCACCACAGCAGAGCTGTCTATATAGCTCCTCCCTTAACTCCACCCCCAGTAATTCGACCGAAGGTACAGGAAGAAAAACAGAATTTATGTTTACCTGATAAATTGCTTTCTCCAACGGTGTGTCCGGTCCACGGCGTCATCCTTACTTGTGGGATATTCTCTTCCCCAACAGGAAATGGCAAAGAGCCCAGCAAAGCTGGTCACATGATCCCTCCTAGGCTCCGCCTACCCCAGTCATTCGACCGACGTTAAGGAGGAATATTTGCATAGGAGAAACCATATGGTACCGTGGTGACTGTAGTTAAAGAAAATAAATTATCAGACCTGATTAAAAAAACCAGGGCGGGCCGTGGACCGGACACACCGTTGGAGAAAGCAATTTATCAGGTAAACATAAATTCTGTTTTCTCCAACATAGGTGTGTCCGGTCCACGGCGTCATCCTTACTTGTGGGAACCAATACCAAAGCTTTAGGACACGGATGAAGGGAGGGAGCAAATCAGGTCACCTAAATGGAAGGCACCACGGCTTGCAAAACCTTTCTCCCAAAAATAGCCTCAGAAGAAGCAAAAGTATCAAACTTGTAAAATTTGGTAAAAGTGTGCAGTGAAGACCAAGTCGCTGCCCTACATATCTGATCAACAGAAGCCTCGTTCTTGAAGGCCCATGTGGAAGCCACAGCCCTAGTGGAATGAGCTGTGATTCTTTCGGGAGGCTGCCGTCCGGCAGTCTCGTAAGCCAATCTGATGATGCTTTTAATCCAAAAAGAGAGAGAGGTAGAAGTTGCTTTTTGACCTCTCCTTTTACCGGAATAAACAACAAACAAGGAAGATGTTTGTCTAAAATCCTTTGTAGCTTCTAAATAGAATTTTAGAGCGCGAACAACATCCAAATTGTGCAACAAACGTTCCTTCTTTGAAACTGGTTTCGGACACAGAGAAGGTACGATAATCTCCTGGTTAATGTTTTTGTTAGAAACAACTTTTGGAAGAAAACCAGGTTTAGTACGTAAAACCACCTTATCTGCATGGAACACCAGATAAGGAGGAGAACACTGCAGAGCAGATAATTCTGAAACTCTTCTAGCAGAAGAAATTGCAACTAAAAACAAAACTTTCCAAGATAATAACTTAATATCAACGGAATGTAAGGGTTCAAACGGAACCCCCTGAAGAACTGAAAGAACTAAATTGAGACTCCAAGGAGGAGTCAAAGGTTTGTAAACAGGCTTAATTCTAACCAGAGCCTGAACAAAGGCTTGAACATCTGGCACAGCTGCCAGCTTTTTGTGAAGTAACACAGACAAGGCAGAAATCTGTCCCTTCAGGGAACTTGCAGATAATCCTTTTTCCAATCCTTCTTGAAGGAAGGATAGAATCTTAGGAATCTTAACCTTGTCCCAAGGGAATCCTTTAGATTCACACCAACAGATATATTTTTTCCAAATTTTGTGGTAAATCTTTCTAGTTACAGGCTTTCTGGCCTGAACAAGAGTATCGATAACAGAATCTGAGAACCCTCGCTTCGATAAGATCAAGCGTTCAATCTCCAAGCAGTCAGCTGGAGTGAAACCAGGTTCGGATGTTCGAACGGACCCTGAACAAGAAGGTCTCGTCTCAAAGGTAGCTTCCAAGGTGGAGCCGATGACATATTCACCAGATCTGCATACCAAGTCCTGCGTGGCCACGCAGGAGCTATCAAGATCACCGACGCCCTCTCCTGATTGATCCTGGCTACCAGCCTGGGGATGAGAGGAAACGGCGGGAACACATAAGCTAGTTTGAAGGTCCAAGGTGCTACTAGTGCATCCACTAGAGCCGCCTTGGGATCCCTGGATCTGGACCCGTAGCAAGGAACTTTGAAGTTCTGACGAGAGGCCATCAGATCCATGTCTGGAATGCCCCACAGCTGAGTGACTTGGGCAAAGATTTCCGGATGGAGTTCCCACTCCCCCGGATGCAATGTCTGACGACTCAGAAAATCCGCTTCCCAATTTTCCACTCCTGGGATGTGGATAGCGGACAGGTGGCAGGAGTGAGACTCCGCCCATAGAATGATTTTGGTCACTTCTTCCATCGCTAGGGAACTCCTTGTTCCCCCCTGATGGTTGATGTACGCAACAGTTGTCATGTTGTCTGATTGAAACCGTATGAACTTGGCCCTCGCTAGCTGAGGCCAAGCCTTGAGAGCATTGAATATCGCTCTCAGTTCCAGAATATTTATCGGTAGAAGAGATTCTTCCCGAGACCAAAGACCCTGAGCTTTCAGGGATCCCCAGACCGCGCCCCAGCCCATCAGACTGGCGTCGGTCGTGACAATGACCCACTCTGGTCTGCGGAATGTCATCCCTTGTGACAGGTTGTCCAGGGACAGCCACCAACGGAGTGAGTCTCTGGTCCTCTGATTTACTTGTATCTTCGGAGACAAGTCTGTATAATCCCCATTCCACTGACTGAGCATGCACAGTTGTAATGGTCTTAGATGAATGCGCGCAAAAGGAACTATGTCCATTGCCGCTACCATCAACCCGATCACTTCCATGCACTGAGCTATGGAAGGAAGAGGAACGGAATGAAGTATCCGACAAGAGTCTAGAAGCTTTGTTTTTCTGGCCTCTGTCAGAAATATCCTCATTTCTAAGGAGTCTATTATTGTTCCCAAGAAGGGAACCCTTGTTGACGGAGATAGAGAACTCTTTTCCACGTTCACTTTCCATCCGTGAGATCTGAGAAAGGCCAGGACTATGTCCGTGTGAGCCTTTGCTTGAGGAAGGGACGACGCTTGAATCAGAATGTCGTCCAAATAAGGTACTACAGCAATGCCCCTTGGTCTTAGCACAGCTAGAAGGGACCCTAGTACCTTTGTGAAAATCCTTGGAGCAGTGGCTAATCCGAAAGGAAGCGCCACGAACTGGTAATGCTTGTCCAGGAATGCGAACCTTAGGAACCGATGATGTTCCTTGTGGATAGGAATATGTAGATACGCATCCTTTAAATCCACCGTGGTCATGAATTGACCTTCCTGGATGGAAGGAAGAATAGTTTGAATGGTTTCCATCTTGAACGATGGAACCTTGAGAAACTTGTTTAAGATCTTGAGATCTAAGATTGGTCTGAACGTTCCCTCTTTTTTGGGAACTATGAACAGATTGGAGTAGAACCCCATCCCTTGTTCTCTTAATGGAACAGGATGAATCACTCCCATTTTTAACAGGTCTTCTACACAATGTAAGAATGCCTGTCTTTTTATGTGGTCTGAAGACAACTGAGACCTGTGGAACCTCCCCCTTGGGGGAAGCCCCTTGAATTCCAGAAGATAACCTTGGGAGACTATTTCTAGCGCCCAAGGATCCAGAACATCTCTTGCCCAAGCCTGAGCGAAGAGAGAGAGTCTGCCCCCCACCAGATCCGGTTCCCGGATCGGGGGCCAACATTTCATGCTGTCTTGGTAGCAGTGGCAGGTTTCTTGGCCTGCTTTCCCTTGTTCCAGCCTTGCATTGGTCTCCAAGCTGGCTTGGCTTGAGAAGTATTACCCTCTTGCTTAGAGGACGTAGCACTTTGGGCTGGTCCGTTTCTACGAAAGGGACGAAAAACATAATTTATGCTTACCTGATAAATTCCTTTCTTCTGTTGTGTGATCAGTCCACGGGTCATCATTACTTCTGGGATATTATCTGCTCCCCTACAGGAAGTGCAAGAGGATTCACCCAGCAGAGTTGCTATATAGCTCCTCCCCTCTACGTCACCTCCAGTCATTCGACCAAAGACCAACGAGAAAGGAGAAGCCAAGGGTGTAGTGGTGACTGGATTATAATTTAAAAATATTTACCTGCCTTAAAAAACAGGGCGGGCCGTGGACTGATCACACAACAGAAGAAAGGAATTTATCAGGTAAGCATAAATTATGTTTTCTTCTGTTATGTGTGATCAGTCCACGGGTCATCATTACTTCTGGGATACCAATACCAAAGCAAAAGTACACGGATGACGGGAGGGATAGGCAGGCTCATTATACGGAAGGAACCACTGCCTGAAGAACCTTTCTCCCAAAAATAGCCTCCGAAGAAGCAAAAGTGTCAAATTTGTAAAATTTGGAAAAAGTATGAAGCGAAGACCAAGTTGCAGCCTTGCAAATCTGTTCAACAGAGGCCTCATTCTTAAAGGCCCAAGTGGAAGCCACAGCTCTAGTAGAATGAGCTGTAATTCTTTCAGGAGGCTGCTGTCCAGCAGTCTCATAGGCTAAACGAATTATGCTACGAAGCCAGAAGGAGAGAGAGGTAGCCGAAGCCTTATGACCTCTCCTCTGACCAGAGTACACGACAAACAGGGAAGACGTTTGTCGAAAATCCTTAGTTGCCTGCAAGTAGAACTTGAGGGCACGAACTACATCCAGATTGTGTAGAAGACGTTCCTTCTTTGAAGAAGGATTTGGACACAAGGATGGAACAACAATCTCTTGATTGATATTCCTGTTAGTGACTACCTTAGGTAAGAACCCAGGTTTAGTACGCAGAACTACCTTGTCTGAGTGAAAGATCAGATAAGGAGAATCACAATGTAAGGCTGATAATTCAGAGACTCTTCGAGCCGAGGAAATAGCCATTAAAAATAGAACTTTCCAAGATAACAATTTTATATCAATGGAATGAAGGGGTTCGAACGGAACACCCTGTAAAACATTAAGAACTAAGTTTAAACTCCATGGCGGAGCAACAGTTTTAAACACAGGCTTGATCCTAGCTAAAGCCTGACAAAATGCCTGGACGTCTGGATTTTCTGACAGACGCTTGTGTAACAAGATGGACAGAGCTGAGATCTGTCCCTTTAATGAGCTAGCCGATAAACCCTTTTCTAAACCTTCTTGTAGAAAGGACAATATCCTAGGAATCCTAACCTTACTCCAGGAGTAATCTTTGGATTCACACCAGTATAGGTATTTACGCCATATTTTATGGTAAATCTTTCTGGTAACAGGCTTCCTAGCCTGTATCAGGGTATCAATAACCGACTCAGAAAAACCACGTTTTGATAAAATCAAGCGTTCAATTTCCAAGCAGTCAGCTTCAGAGAAGTTAGATTTTGATGTGTTGAATGGACCCTGTATCAGAAGGTCCTGTCTTAGAGGTAGAGACCAAGGCGGACAGGATGACATGTCCACTAGATCTGCATACCAAGTCCTGCGTGGCCATGCAGGTGCTATTAGAATCACTGATGCTCTCTCCTGTTTGATTTTGGCAATCAATCGAGGAAGCAGCGGGAAGGGTGGAAACACATAAGCCATCCTGAAGTTCCAAGGTGCTGTCAAAGCATCTATCAGAACCGCTCCCGGATCCCTGGATCTGGATCCGTAGCGAGGAAGTTTGGCGTTCTGGCGAGACGCCATGAGATCTATATCTGGTTTGCCCCAACGTCGAAGTATTTGGGCAAAGACCTCCGGATGAAGTTCCCACTCCCCCCGGATGAAAAGTCTGGCGACTCAAGAAATCCGCCTCCCAGTTCTCTACTCCCGGGATGTGGATTGCTGACAGGTGGCAAGAGTGAGACTCTGCCCAGCGAAATATCTTTGATACTTCCATCATTGCTAGGGAGCTTCTTGTCCCCCCTGATGGTTGATGTAAGCTACAGTCGTGATGTTGTCCGACTGAAACCTGATGAACCCCCGAGTTTTTAACTGGGGCCAAGCTAGAAGGGCATTGAGAACTGCTCTCAATTCCAGAATGTTTATTGGCAGGAGACTTTCCTCCTGACTCCATTGTCCCTGAGCCTTCAGAGAATTCCAGACAGCGCCCCAACCTAGTAGGCTGGCGTCTGTTGTTACAATTGTCCAGTCCGGCCTGCTGAATGGCATCCCCCTGGACAGATGTGGCCGAGAAAGCCACCATAGAAGAGAGTTTCTGGTCTCTTGATCCAGATTCAGAGTGGGGGACAAATCTGAGTAATCCCCATTCCACTGACTCAGCATGCACAATTGCAGCGGTCTGAGATGTAGACGTGCAAAGGGAACTATGTCCATTGCTGCTACCATTAAGCCGATCACCTCCATGCATTGAGCTACTGACGGGAGTTGAATGGAATGAAGGACACGGCATGCATTTAGAAGCTTTGTTAATCTGTCTTCTGTCAGATAAATCTTCATTTCTACAGAATCTATAAGAGTCCCCAAGAATGGAACTCTTGTGAGAGGAAAGAGAGAACTCTTCTTTTCGTTCACTTTCCATCCATGCGACCTTAGAAATGCCAGAACTAACTCTGTATGATACTTGGCAGTTTGAAAGCTTGAAGCTTGTATCCAGAATGTCGTCTAGGTACGGAGCTACCGAAATTCCTCGCGGTCTTAGTACCGCCAGAAGGGCACCCAGAACCTTTGTGAAGATTCTTGGAGCCGTAGCCAATCCGAATGGAAGGGCTACAAACTGGTAATGCCTGTTTAAGAAGGCAAACCTTAGATACCGGTAATGATCTTTGTGAATCGGTATGTGAAGGTAAGCATCCTTTAAATCCACTGTGGTCATGTACTGACCCCGCTTGGATCATGGGTAAGATTGTCCGAATAGTTTCCATTTTGAACGATGGAACTCTTAGGAATTTGTTTAGGATCTTTAAATCCAAGATTGGCCTGAAAGTTCCCCTCTTTTTTGGGAACCACAAACAGGTTTGAGTAAAACCCCTTGTCCTTGTTCCGACCGCGGAACCGGATGGATCACTCCCCATTAATAATAGATCTTGTACACAGCGTAGAAACGCGTCTTTCTTGAATTTGGTTTGTTGACAACCTTGACAGATGAAATCTCCCTCTTGGGGGAGAGAATTTGAAGTCTAGAAGGTATCCCTGAGATATGATCTCTAGCGCCCAGGGATCCTGGACATCTCTTGCCCAAGCCTGGGCGAAGAGAGAGAGTCTGCCCCCCACTAGATCCGGTCCCGGATCGGGGGCCCTCGGTTCATGCTGTCTTAGGGGCAGCAGCAGGTTTCCTGGCCTGCTTGCCCTTGTTCCAGGACTGGTTAGGTTTCCAGCCTTGTCTGTAACGAGCAACAGCTCCTTCCTGACTTGGTGCAGTGGAAGTTGGTGCTGCTCCTGCTTTGAAATTCCGAAAGGGACGAAAATTAGACTGTCTAGCCTTAGCTTTGGCTTTGTCTTGAGGTAGAGCGTGGCCCTTACCTCCTGTAATGTCAGCAATAATTTCTTTCAAACCGGGCCCAAATAAAGTTTGCCCCTTGAAAGGTATATTAAGTAATTTGGACTTAGAAGTTACATCAGCCGACCAGGATTTTAGCCACAGCGCCCTACCGTGCCTGAATGGCGAATCCTGAATTCTTAGCCGTAAGTTTGGTTAAATGTACTACGGCCTCCGAAATGAATGAATTAGCTAGTTTAAGGACTCTAAGCCTGTCCGTAATGTCGTCCAGCGTAGCTGAACTAAGGTTCTCTTCCAGAGACTCAATCCAAAATGCTGCCGCAGCCGTGATCGGCGCGATGCATGCAAGGGGTTGTAATATAAAACCTTGTTGAACAAACATTTTCTTAAGGTAACCCTCTAATTTTTTATCCATAGGATCTGAAAAAGCACAGCTATCCTCCACCGGGATAGTGGTACGCTTAGCTAAAGTAGAAACTGCTCCCTCCACCTTAGGGACCGTCTGCCATAAGTCCCGTGTGGTGGCGTCTATTGGAAACATCTTTCTAAATATTGGAGGGGGTGAGAACGGCACACCGGGTCCATCCCACTCCTTAGTAACAATTTCAGTTAATCTCTTAGGTATAGGAAAAAACGTCAGTACTCGCCGGTACCGCAAAGTATTTATCCAACCTACACATTTTCTCTGGTATTGCAACAGTGTTACAATCGTTAAGAGCTGCTAAAACCTCCCCTAGTAATACACGGAGGTTTTCCAGTTTAAATTTAAAATTTGAAATATCTGAATCCAATCTGCTTGGATCAGAACCGTCACCTACAGAATGAAGCTCTCCGTCCTCATGCTCTGCAAGCTGTGACGCAGTATCAGACATGGCCCTAGAATTATCAGCGCACTCTGTTCTCACCCCAGAGTGATCACGCTTGCCTCTTAGTTCTGGTAATTTAGCCAAAACTTCAGTCATAACAGTAGCCATATCTTGTAATGTTATCTGTAATGGCTGCCCAGATGTACTAGGCGCCATAATATCACGCACCTCCCGGGCGGGAGATGCAGGTACTGACACGTGAGGCGAGTTAGTCGGCATAACTCTCCCCTCGCTGTTTGGTGAAATTTGTTCAATTTGTACAGATTGACTTTTATTTAAAGTAGCATCAATACAGTTAGTACATAAATTTCTATTGGGCTCCACCTTGGCATTGGAACAAATGACACAGGTATCTTCCTCTGAATCAGACATGTTTAACACACTAGCAATAAACATGCAACTCGGTTACAATTTTATTTAATAAAAACGTACTGTGCCTCAAGAAGCACTAAACGATTAAATGACAGTTGAAATAATGAACTGAAAAACAGTTATAGCATCACTCTTAACAACAACACAACTTTTTAGCAAAGGTTTGTTCCCATTAGTAAAATAACACTAATTAAATTTTAAACATAAAATTACAGAGCAACGTTTTAAATCACAGTCACTATATAAGTCTCACAGCTCTGCTGAGAGAATCTACCTCCCTTCAAAGAAGTTTGAAGACCCCTGAGTTCTGTTAGAGATGAACCGGATCATGCAGAAAAAACTGACTGGAAATTTTTGATGCGTAGCAAAGAGCGCCAAAAACGGCCCCCTCCCTCTCACACACAGCAGTGAGAGAGAAACGAAACTGTCATAATTAACACAAGCAAACTGCCAAGTGGAAAAATAATGCCCAAATATTTATTCACTCAGTACCTCACTAATGCAAACGATTCTACATTCCAGCAAAAACGTTTAACATGAAAAATACCTAATAAAAGGTTTAATGTACTTTTACAGAGTAATTCCGGTGAAATACCATCCCCAGAATACTAAAGTGTAGAGCATACATACATGTTCATTATAACGGTATGGCAGGATCTTTTCATCAATTCCATTCAGAAAATAAAAACTGCTACATACCTCAATGCAGATTCAACTGCCCGCTGTCCCCTGATCTGAAGTTTTTACCTCCCTCAGATGGCCGAGAAACAGCAATATGATCTTAACTACTCCGGTTAAAATCATAAGAAAAACTCTGGTAGATTCTTCTTCAAACTCTGCCAGAGAGGTAATAACACGCTCCCGGTGCTATTGTAAAATAACAAACTTTTGATTGAAGTTCTAAAAACTAAGTATAATCACCATAGTCCTCTCACACCTCCTATCTAGTCTTTGGGTGCAAGAGAATGACTGGAGGTGACGTAGAGGGGAGGAGCTATATAGCAACTCTGCTGGGTGAATCCTCTTGCACTTCCTGTAGGGGAGCAGATAATATCCCAGAAGTAATGATGACCCGTGGACTGATCACACATAACAGAAGAAATTAGGTTTATTTTTTGCCTTGAAAGGGCCGATCCTGAGGAAGGGCGTGGCCCTTACCCCCAGTGATATCAGAGATAATCTCTTTCAAGTCAGGGCCAAACAGCGTTTTCCCCTTGAAAGGAATGTTAAGTAGCTTGTTCTTGGAAGACGCATCAGCCGACCAAGATTTCAACCAAAGCGCTCTGCGCGCCACAATAGCAAACCCAGAATTCTTAGCCGCTAACCTAGCCAATTGCAAAGTGGCGTCTAGGGTAAAAGAATTAGCCAATTTGAGAGCATTGATTCTGTCCATAATCTCCTCATAAGGAGGAGAATCACTATCGACCGCCTTTATCAGCTCATCGAACCAGAAACATGCGGCTGTAGCGGACAGGGACAACGCATGAAATTGGTTGTAGAAGGTAACCCTGCTGAACAAACATCTTTTTAAGCAAACCTTCTAATTTTTTATCCATAGGATCTTTGAAAGCACAACTATCCTCTATGGGTATAGTGGTGCGTTTGTTTAAAGTGGAAACCGCTCCCCTCGACCTTGGGGACTGTCTGCCATAAGTCCTTTCTGGGGTCGACCATAGGAAACAATTTTTTAAATATGGGGGGAGGGACGAAAGGAATACCGGGCCTTTCCCATTCTTTATTAACAATGTCCGCCACCCGCTTGGGTATAGGAAAAGCTTCTGGGAGCCCCGGCACCTCTAGGAACTTGTCCATTTTACATAGTTTCTCTGGGATGACCAACTTGTCACAATCATCCAGAGTGGATAATACCTCCTTAAGCAGAATGCGGAGATGTTCCAACTTAAATTTAAATGTAATCACATCAGGTTCAGCATGTTGAGAAATGTTCCCTGAATCAGTAATTTCTCCCTCAGACAAAACCTCCCTGGCCCCATCAGACTGGGTTAGGGGCCCTTCAGAAACATTATTATCAGCGTCGTCATGCTCTTCAGTATCTAAAACAGAGCAGTCGCGCTTACGCTGATAAGTGTTCATTTTGGCTAAAATGTTTTTGACAGAATTATCCATTACAGCCGTTAATTGTTGCATAGTAAGGAGTATTGGCGCGCTAGATGTACTAGGGGCCTCCTGAGTGGGCAAGACTCGTGTAGACGAAGGAGGGAATGATGCAGTACCATGCTTACTCCCCTCACTTGAGGAATCATCTTGGGCATCATTGTCATTGTCACATAAATCACATTTATTTAAATGAATAGGAATTCTGGCTTCCCCACATTCAGAACACAGTCTATCTGGTAGTTCAGACATGTTAAACAGGCATAAACTTGATAACAAAGTACAAAAACGTTTTAAAATAAAACCGTTACTGTCACTTTAAATTTTAACTGAACACACTTTATTACTGCAATTGCGAAAAAACATGAAGGAATTGTTCAAAATTCACCAAATTTTCACCACAGTGTCTTAAAGCCTTAAAAGTATTGCACACCAAATTTGGAAGCTTTAACCCTTAAAATAACGGAACCGGAAGCCGTTTTGAACTCTAACCCCTTTACAGTCCCTGGTATCTGCTTTGCTGAGACCCAACCAAGCCCAAAGGGGAATACGATACCAAATGACGCCTTCAGAGCCTGCCGATATTATTATATCAAAATACCCAAATAAAATGATTCCTCAAGGCTAAATATGTGTTAATAATGAATCGATTTAGCCCAGAAAAAGTCTACAGTCTTAATAAGCCCTTGTGAAGCCCTTATTTACGATCGTAATAAACATGGGCTTACCGGATCCCATAGGGAAAATGACAGCTTCCAGCATTACATCCGTCTTGTTAGAATGTGTCATACCTCAAGCAGCAAGAGACTGCTCACTGTTCCCCCAACTGAAGTTAATTGCTCTCAACAGTCCTGTGTGGAACAGCCATGGATTTTAGTGACGGTTGCTAAAATCATTTTCCTCATACAAACAGAAATCTTCATCTCTTTTCTGTTTCTGAGTAAATAGTACATACCAGCACTATTTCAAAATAACAAACTCTTGATTGAATAATAAAAAACTACAGTTAAACACTAAAAAACTCTAAGCCATCTCCGTGGAGATGTTGCCTGTACACGGCAAAGAGAATGACTGGGGTAGGCGGAGCCTAGGAGGGATCATGTGACCAGCTTTGCTGGGCTCTTTGCCATTTCCTGTTGGGGAAGAGAATATCCCACAAGTAAGGATGACGCCGTGGACCGGACACACCTATGTTGGAGAAAAGGAGAAACTGAAAGGTGCAGAGGTGACTGAAGTTTAAATCAAAAAATATAATCTGTCTTAAAATGACAGGGCGGGCCGGTGGACTCATCGTACCATAGAAGAAATTAATTTATCAGGTAAGCATAAATTTACTTTTCTTCTATAAGGTACGACGAGTCCACGGATTCATTCTTTACTTGTGGGATACAATACCAAAGCTATAGGACACGATGAAGGGAGGGACAAGACAGGAACCTAAACAGAAGGCACCACTGCTTGAAGAACTTTTCTCCCCAAAAATAGCCTCCGAAGAAGCAAAAGTATCAAATTTGGAAAAGGTATGAAGGGAAGACCAAGTCGCAGCCTTACAAATCTGTTCAACAGAAGCAACATTTTTAAAAGCCCATGTGGAAGCCACCGCTCTAGTAGAGCTGAGCTGTAACTCTTTCAGGAGGCTGCTGTCCAGCAGTCTCGTATGCAAACGGATGATGCTTTTCAGCCAAAAAGAAAGAGAGGTAGCCGTAGCTTTTTGACCTCTACGCTTTCCAGAATAGACAACAAACAGAGAAGATGTTTGACGGAAATCTTTGGTCGCTTGCAAAGTAAAAACTTCAAAGCACGAACCACGTCCAAGTTGTGCAACAGACGCTCCCTTTTAGAGGTAGGATTAGGACACAGGGAAGGAACAACAATTTCCCTGATTAATATTCTTATTAGTAACAACCTTAGGAAGAAATCCAGGTTTGGTGCGCAAAACCACCTTATCAGCATGGAAAACAAGATAAGGTGAGTAACACTATAAAGCAGATAATTCAGAAACTCTTTGAGCCGAAGAGATAGCTACTAAAAAACAGAAGATAGAAGCTTAATATCAATGGAATGCATAGGTTCAATAGGAACCCCCTTGAAGAACCTTTAAGAACTAAATTCAAACTCCATGGCGGAGCAACAGGTTTAAACACAGGCTTGATTCTAACTAAAGCCTGACAAAATGACTGAACGTCTAGCACATCTGCCAGATGCCTTGTGCAGTAAAATTGACAAAGCAGGGGAACTTCCAAGGCGGCGGCCAGACAGATTACTAGATTGTTTGATGCTCCATCTCTTTACTCTCAATCTGCTTACAAAACCTTTATTAATGCTCCATCAAGTATTATTTTTTCCCTCAAATTGCACAGCAGAGTGAACCCTATCGAGCGATACCATTATTTTACAGTTTTGGAGCTTCATTTAATCTACTGGAATAAAACACGGGCTGCGGCCTAGAACTTAACCCCCGGCAGGGATCCAGCATGTCCCTGTCGTTAAGATACAGTGAGATTCCGCAGAACACTGTAATAATTTTCTCATCCTAACACAGGAGCCATCTACAATTTCAAAGTAGCCACATACAGGGGGCTTGTATTTGCAGCAGCGTACCATATTTGCACTATGGCTATGGAAGCTCTGGACAGATGGGAGCGCACTATAACCCAGGCGATAAGTGACCATTACCGGAGTCTGGAGATAGAGCTATGCAAGCTATTTCTAACTGGGAAGACATTGAGGGCGATCAATTCAGAATCTTAGATCCGCCAACAAGGAGCTATGAAGATGAGCTCAGGAGTGGCCCGATCATTACTACTACCACCTCCCTATCTAGCCAAATAGACTACGGTAGGGTCTCTGGGAAAGATCAGCTGCCCGTGCTGGAGCCCAGTCAGGAGGACTTTGCAGTAACGGGGGCCTTAACCTGCACTGAGCAGGAGATTATTCCTCAAACGAAGGCCGCATCTGAGTTGGAGGTGGAAACCTCCCTTGCTCCCTTAGAGGAGATGACTTACCTCAGCGGCGCAGTGCTGATACACCAGGATTGCCAGATGCCACAGGCCGTCCCATTCACCAGCATCACAATCTCTGGCCCGGCGCCACGGCAAGGTGAGAATGATTGCACCCGTTCCCTCATGGCCATACCTGGGTCTGGAGGTCCTGCTGCTCGAGACGAATGGACTTTGCTGTCTTGTGTTCATGCCGGGTGCTCCCTTCATCCGCAGGACTGTAGGTACTGGCAGCAGCACTCCCCTTGCTTAGAGTTCCGGTATGGTGTGGGCTAAAATAAGGGAGACTTTGGCTTGCCGTGCAGGGCTGGAAGACCAAGAGACTTACATTGATAAGCCTCCGCGGAATAGTAATATCCCCGCTAATATCTGAACGGCTTTCACGCCATAATGAGGACCTTCTGTTGGGGGCCCGTTCTAGCCCGCCCTTTGATCTCCCTGCGGGTCTCAGCTGCATTCAAGCACTACGGGACATTACTCGCATGTTTACACTCTTTTGGTTGGTTAGTTATGTAAGGAATGTGGAATTGTTAATATGCCCTATTTACTAAATGCATTATTGAAGCTGGGTTATAACTGATTGCCTAACTCTGGGGGTGTAGGGTAGCGATGCATGTATTTGGGATGCTATGTAAATATGCAGATTTTACTTCTTGTTACACTTGACAACTATATGGAGGTCTATGTTACTCTAATTGTCTGTCATGACCTAAATCTTCCTTGTAGCCTCTATCACTAGGCAGTGTATAGTTAGGATTTATGACACCATGTTTTTTTAACCACCATTATACCTCCCACATTGACCCCTGTGATCTGGGCAATAAAGCTTGTAACTAAAGCTAGTATTGCTCTATCCTCCTACATCCTGGCTTGCTAGTGGGGGGGGGGGGGGGAGCTTCTGAACTTAGGAGACCTACCTACTGTTTTATTAGTATTTAAATATTAGTTGTTAGTGCAACACAGCTTGCTAATTGGATCTTAATGTGCTTGCTTGACTTACAGCCCTGTGCATATTTTTATGAAACATTGGGATATTTTTAACTGGAGATATAATTCAATGCACTTCCTCCCGCTATGAGATCCAACTATTACCCCTGGGACATCAAGCTCACCACCTCTCTATTAATATTTACAGGCTCCGGTACCCTTTACATTCCCATATATACTGTGTATAGACTAAACCCTGTTAAATCTTTTCTGGCTCCCATGTTGATTTATTGGTGGTTTCCTTATTACCTAGCATGACACGCATACTATGTGTTTGTTTGTTTTCTACTGTCCTTACTATCTGAGTTAAAAACCCACTAACTTCATACAATTGTTGTTACAGTAGTAAATTTCACCGTGGGTTATATTTATGTTATTTATGCTATATATGCTATGTAAAGTTATACTCATATATTTATATTTATCATATTATAGTTAAAATGGGGATCCAAAAGTGGCCTTACCTTGTTTACAATTCTCCTACTATCCTTTGTAATTGCTAAGTTTGAGACCCAAAAGTGGCTCATCTTCGCTTCAAGGAGATAAACGTAGTAAAAAACTATTTAGGCAATTGTTTTTCATTATTGAATTTTGCACTTTCTTGTATTAACTGCAATTTTTAGTATGGGTATTGTTATGCTGTTGTGAAGTGTAATGACTGTATAACCCTCCTTTAAACGTGCTGTATGACTATGTTTCTTTAACCCTCAATAAAAATTATTTAAAAAAAAAAAAAAAAAAAAAAATTGACAAAGCAGATATCTGTCCCTTAGAGAACTAGCTGATAACCCCTTCTCCAATCCTTCTTGGAGAAAGGAAAAAATCCTAGGAATCCTGATCTTACTCCATGAGTAGCCTTTGGATTCACACCAATAAAGATATTTACACCATATCCTTTCGAGCCTGAATCAAGATATCTATGACCGGGAGGGGCGAGAGCCAACCGCCAAGCTACGCAAGACGTGCCTCTACAGAGCTCCTGAAGGCAGATTATTAAAATTATTTTGTTATGGCATACTAGTACCTACATAGCCTGGTATCCTGACCCTGGGCCATACACATTAGGACATGGACTTCAAGTTTGAGGGCTCAAAATAAAATAAATAGCTGATATAGAAAACCACCAGCCAGCTACAACCGCACCAGGGAGTTCGGTATCACGACTGTCAAATACCCGTGAGACGGACTTGCCTAACACCGGTCCACACCTAGCTGACTAATAGCCTACTGTGTTACTCTCAAATGGAGAAGCTCCTCAGCATCCTTAAATCTTTATTGGTGGGACATAAGCAGTAAAGCCCCGACAGAAACTTCCACGGGCTTAAAGAATATCCTTATGGAAATGCGCAACAAAGATGGCGCCTACTTCCCCTGATCGCCTATGACACCCTTGAGGGAAAATCAGATAGCAGACTCTTTGCCAGCTGGGAAACTGCATCGACACACTCAGGAGGGACTGCCTGCTCGTGTCTCAGCTAGCACCCTGCAGGAGCCAGCAAATAGCGACTCGATGCTGCTGTATTCTGAGGCGACATCCTGCACTACGCTGCAGTTATAGATTTCATAAGGCCCATCCGGACCGCTGCCGGACGCCACCTTCAGCTCTCCCCCTCTCACCACCTATGCTCCCAAACAGCTCTGGCATTGGAAGCGATCAAGAGCCAGGAAGATGTGGATGAGTGCTGTACGCGCTCAGCAGCGAATGCCACATCCTAACTAAGACATCTCCAGAGGGGGGGAGAAAAGCCTGGGACTGCAGACATGTCTTCTTCCCGCGAGGGCACAGCTCACCACCTCTCCCTCCCGCAGATGCTTCTCCTTATCAGAAGAGCTCACAAGGAAACGGACCGAGGGTCATGGTATCTTACCTACATCCTGGGGAACTCTATACATGGTACATGTATGATAGCCCAGCAGGCAGCATTTGTATCCAGCTTTGTTGGGCCAAAGAGATAGACAGTTTACCGTGCTCCCTATAGCTGAGCCTCAGAGATGCGGAGTAGGCTAGATCACACGCAGGTTTGGAGGCCCCATTCGTCATACTCCGCAGCTGGCTCTTCTGTTTCATAGTATCTGCAAGATTACCACGGACAATGCAGTCTAGCAAGTCTTAGTAGCCACTTCTGTAGTGACTCGCTCACATTACTAGCGGACAGCTCTATTGTACAAAGCACAAGATGGTACAAGCTTTAAAGAGATGGTCTGCTATTCTCTACATAAGGAAAGTAACCCCGGATTTATTAGTCTCACTCTATACGTTTTGAGCCAACACACAGAGGACTGATGAACGTTGTGCTTGTGAGAGGTCATAATTTAGATGGGTTTAATTATGGTATAATTCCTTTGTCTATCAAAGTTGTAATATCTTTTATGTTAAAATGTACCCTAGGTTAAGGTTAGTTAACTGTTTTAAATTACTATTCAATAACTTTTATGCCTCTACCTTGGATATATGTTTATATTCTGTTATGTAAATTTCTCCTAGAATATAGGGTATATATCAACTTATACTTATTCACTTGCACTGGGGGCTTAGATTAAGCAGTGGATACTCACAAAGCTCACCCAGCTAACACAGTTGATAATCACATTATTTCCATGCACCCTTGTTTATATGTCATTATTGTGTGTTAGTGTGTAGTAACCTTGAATTGGGTACATTATGCCTTACTAAAAAAGCTGTTTGACATAACCGTGGATCTTAACTGTGTTAGTCCTTACTAACACCCACTCTTCCTCTTCTTTATATAGCTCATAGTCCATACACTTCTGAGGTTATTGCATTCTGGTATTTATATCAAACTCCATATCATAACACTAATTCCTTAACCTCTGAGAATGTACCATTACTTGCTCACCTCTACCATATTATTGGCGTCAGTTGTAGCAACACTATTTATATTGTTTTTTTCTTTCAGGAGAGCAGCTCCTACGTAACTGTAAGCTCTATATTCTTATTATATGGGTCAGCTACTCTATTTTCGTCATGGAGACACGCATACCGCACAAATTATTAAGTGAAGCAGGTACTAGACTATATTTCTAGATAGCTGACATCTTTGATGATAATTCAGTAGTCTGGGAGTGAGATATCATGATCTCTCCAGTGGTAAGAACTTGGTCTCAGACACCTACCACAATCAAGATCCAAACTCCAAAAGCCCTCATCCACTATAGGTATTTAATGAAGTGTATATGCTCTATCATTGTATCTCAGGTTGATAGTTCGGTCTGGCTAAATAGAGTACTCTCTGTTAATTCAAACTTGTTTGATATATAATGTCACCTAGTTTCTCTCTTATCTTATTATGTTTTTCTTAAGGGTTCTCGGCGATCCCTTGTCTACTGGTGTTTTATATTTTGTATTAATCGCTTTCCTGGAGGGAAGAACTCTAATATCCACAATAGCCTGAAATAAATCCATGTTCAGTTTGATGTTTATAAGTTAACCCAGCATGCTGTATTATGCCCTACTAGTTCCTATATTTATGGCCCCGTCCCCCCCACCCCTTTCCCTATGCGTATAGCGGTGCTTACCCGCTGAATATCCCCCACCCCCCCTATTAACCTCGGCCCAAGAGTGGCTGATATTTATGTTGACCCTCCACAGACTGATATTTTGGTCTTAGGTAAAATGCTATTAGAATGTGGAGCTCATACGCTGATAATATATTATAAAATGAAGTTTTATTTAATCTCGCCCAAGATACTGTCTATCTTCAAAACCGGATTTCAAAATGTATTTTCTCTTGCTATATATGCCTATTGTTTTCTCAACAATGCCTATGTATAGACAATGTATTAATCTCTCTGTTGTAACTTTGGCCTGAGGGCGAGTTTTTGTTGTGATGATATGTGTCTTAACTTCAATAAAAAAATAATTTTAAAAAAAAAAGATATCTATGACCGACTCAGAGAATCCCCGCTTGGATAAAATCAAACGTTCAATCTCCAGGCAGTCAGTCGCAGAGAAACTAGATTTGGATGCTGGAACGGAGCTTGAATGAGAAGGTCCCGTCTCAGAGGTAGTGTCCATGGTGGTAGAGATGACATGTTCACCAGGTCTGCATACCAAGTCCTGCGTGGCCACGCAGGTGCTATCAAAATCACCAAAGCTCTCTCCTGTTTGATTCTGGCAATCAGACAAGGGAGGAGAAGAAATGGTGGAAACACATAAGCCAGGTTGAACGACCAAGGTACTGCTAGAGCATCTATCAGTACTGCTTGAGGATCCCTTGATCTGGACCTGTAACAAGGAAGTTTGGCGTTCTGATGAGACACCATCAGATCCAATTCTGGTGTGCCCCATTGATGAATCAATTGTGCAAACACCTCCGGATGGAGTTCCCACTCCCCCGGATGAAAAGTCTGACGACTTAGAAAATCCACTTCCCAGTTCTCCACTCCTGGGAATATAGATTGCTGATAGATGGCAAGAGTGAGTCTTCTGCCCCAGCAAATTATTTTGGTAACCTCTATCATCGCTAGAGAACTCTTTGTTCCCCCTGATGATTGATATAGCTACAGTTGCGATATGTCCGACTGAGATCTTTATGAATCTGGCCGAAGCCAGCTGAGGCCACGCCTAAAGCGTGTTGAATATCGCTCTCAGTTCTAGAATATTTATCGGGAGGAGAGCCTCCTCCTGAGTCCACACTCCCTGTGCTTTCAGGGAAATTCCTGACTTGCACCCCAGCCCAATAGGGCTGGCGTCCGTCGTCACATAGACCCATGCTGGCCTGCGGAAACACATTCCTGGGACAGATGATCTGTGACACCACCAAAGAAGAGAGTCTCTGGTCTCTTGATCCAGGATTTGTATAATCCCCATTCCCCTGTTCTTGGGCATGCATAGTTGCAGTGGTCTGAGATGTAAGAGAGCAATACGAACTATGTCCATTGCCGCTTCACCATTAGTCCGATTACCTCCATACACTGAGCCACTGATGGACGAAAAATGGAATAAAGAGCTCGGCAGGTGGTTAAAATCTTTGATTTCCTGACCTCCGTCAGAAAAATTGTCATGTCTACCGAATCTATCAGAGTTCCCAGGAAAGGAACTCTTGTGAGAGGGGTAAGTGAACTCTTTTTTACGTTCACCTTCCACCCGTGAGATCTTAGAAAAGCCAACACAATGTCTGTGTGAGATTTGGCTAGTTGGTAAGTTGACGCCTGATCAGTTCAGGCCAGAATAGGGTCTTACCCTTGAAAGGGATGGCTAAAAGCTAGATTTTGATGACACGTCAGCAGACCAGGACTTAAGCCATAACGTTCTACGCGCTAGAATGGCAAAACCTGAATTCTTTGCCGCTAATTTATCACCTCTTTCACTTTACCCTTCCTAGTACTTAGAGTAGGCAAAGAGAATGACTGGGGGGTGGAGTTAAGGGAGGAGCTATATAGACAGCTCTGCTGTGGTGCTCTTGGACAACGACCCGTAAGATGAGAGAAAGACTCAATCAGCATAAATCTAATATTAGAACAGGTGACCTTCCAAGCCCCAGTAGCCTCCATTTTTTGGAAAGTGGCCATCAAAATTAATCAAATTAGATGGCAGATCATTGATCATGTTGATATACCTGGGGGGTGGGAGATAAGAGCGTAGTCTTAAACAAAAAGAAGCATATTGGATCGATAAATTGGACATCAATGTATTCCAATGGACTAAATAGTGAACTAGACCTGTCAGTCTTCCTCTAGGTATATACATATGTAATCATTGGGATTATTTTAAAAAAAAGCCAGCCTCTCAATATGTGTATTAATGCATTTTTCATATATTAAATATGTGTATAATGATTTTTTTTATATATATATCATTTTATATATTTATATGAATTCATAAGTTTGTTATAATTTTTAATTTTTTGTGTACAAGTACCATTATATATAGTACCCCATAATATCTAGTGATGAATTATAGTGTTAAAATTTGTCATATCCTCTAGATGGCAGTGTTAATACAACCTGTGCAGAAAAATTGTGAGGTAGGCTGTGTCTATGAGCAAGCCAGATTGGCTGGATACACCTTTAAGTAAAGGTACAGGTGTGCTATGTGGTATGCATGATTAAGGGGACTGCGTTCCCGAAACGTTGCATAATATTCTGTCCATGAGTTGCTAATAAAGGACATGTTTTATATTTAAAGGTGCTGTGAATTATTGCACTGTACTTTACATTGTGGCTAGTGGTTCGCTAGCCAAATTAACGTGTACCTGGCTGTATCAGGCTATTCTTGTTTGCTGGTTTACTTTGTTTTTGCTAGACTTAGATAAGGCACCACAGAAATTCCCTGGGATCTGATCACAGCCAATAGCGCCCCAGAACCTTTGTGAATATTCTGGGAGACATGGCCAGCAGACCAAATGAAGCACAACAAAATTGGAAGTGCTTGTCCAGAAGGCAAACCTCAGATACTGATGGTGTTCTCTGTGAATGGGGGCATAAGGGGATGCTTCCTTCAGGCTATGGTCGTCATAAACCTGACCTTTCTTTATCTAAGGAAGAATGGAACAAATAGTTTCCATCTTAAGACGGAACCCTGAGGAATTTGTTGAGACATTTCAGGTCTAGAATGGGCCGAAAAGTTCCCTCCTTTTTGGGGTACTACAAATAGATTTGAATAGAATCCTAGACCCTGTTCTTTTATGAGGGGACAAGAACGATAACTCCAGAGAGTTTTTTACACAGTTTTAAGAAGGCCTCTTTTATTGGTTTGAGGGATAGTCTTGACAGGAAAAATCTGCCCCCCTTGAGAGGGCAAGACCTTGAATCCCTTTCTGTACCCTGGATACCTATGTCTACCGCCCAAGGTCTGGGACATCGCGTATCAAGGTTTGACAAAAAAGAAAAGTTTGCCCCCCACCTATCCACACTGGAATTGGGGGGCGGAACCTTCATGCTGATTTTGAGTCAGCAGAATGCTTCTTGCTTTGTTTTTCCTTGTTCCAGGGCTGGTTGGGATTTCAAGATGATCTGGGTTTATCTGGTTCTTGAAGAGGAAGAGGAGGACTTTTGTCGCTTAAAGTTATGAAAAGAAACAAAAATTAGAAGTCTGACGACCCTGTAGGTCTATCTTCTGTCCTGAGGAAGGAAAGATCCCTTTCCACCTGTAATATCTGAAATCGATCTCCGCCAGACCAGGTCCAAAAAAGAGTTTTTCCCTTGTAAGGTAAAGCCAAATAGACATTGGCCGACAAAGATTTTAACCATAGAGCCCCGCGGGGTTAGTACCCGTGATGCCTGGACATCTTAGCTCACAGACAAACTATCTGCATATTGGCATCACAGATAAAGGTATTGGCCAATTTGAGAGCTTTGTTCCTATCTTGGATCTCCTCTACTATAGTTTCCCCCTCTGTAATAAGGATCAAACTATGCATTGCACCAATAAGATGCAGCTCCCCGAAACCGTAGCAATACTCGCTGCAGGCGGCCACTATAACCCTTGATGGATGTACATCTTTTTTAAGTAAGCCTCTAGCTTCTTGTCCATTGGTTCCTTAAAAGAGCAACTATCCTCTATTGGAATTGGAGTTCTCTTAGCAAGAGTAGAAATAGCTCATTCTACTTTAGGAACAGTATGCCGTGAGTCATGAATAGAGACAGCAACAGGAAACATCTTAAAAACAGGGGAATGGAAAAAAGGAACCCTTGGCTTATCCCGTTCCTGAGCAATAATTTCAGACATCTTCCTAGGGACAGGAAAAACCTCCTCAGAAGATGGGGAATCATAAACTCTATCTAATTTAGAAGACTTTGTGGGGTTGACAGCAACCGAAGGTTCAGAGTCTTCTAAAGTAGCTAGAACCCCCTTCAGTAGTAACCGGAGAAGTTCAAGCTTAAATCTAAAATTTACATCTTAAGATTCTGAAGATTTTTCTGCTAAAGTGTCAGAGTCTGAGATCTCACCTTCAGAAGCTACTGAAGTATTCTCTTCATTAGATATCTCAGAAAGATTGGCTAATGCCGACCTAGAGTCAGAAACCTTACTATCAGGCAGGTGTTTAGATTTTCTCTTACGCTTACCCAAAGAAGGGAAAGCTGACAAAGCCGCAGTTACTGCAGATGAAATCTGAGCGGCAAAATCCCCAGGTAAATACACACCCCCAGGTAGATTAGAGGACACAAAAGGCACATTGTGAGAAACAATTAAGGCTTGGGACGTTTGAGGAGAAAGCTGAGGCATTTCACGCACAGCATTATCCTAAGAGCCAGTAGGCTCAGAAGGGAGTAATTTGTCTTTAAATTTTAAAGTTTAAGTTAAACAAGAGGAGCAAAATTGCATAGGCAGGACAATTTGGGCCCTTATAACATAGTAAACATTTATCCATAGAAATGGATTGATCCTGTTCAGAGTCCATAGCAGAAAATAAACAGGTCTCACAAGTAATAATCAAAAATAAACAAAATAAAAGAAGCAGATTAAAAATCCAGAATATATTAATGAAAATAGAATTTGGGCCTCTAAAATGAAATTTAATAAAAACAGCAAGGAAGGGCTTAATTGAAACACCTCAGATTGTCTGAGGCTCCTACGCCAAAGAGAGATAACACACTAGTAAGAGGAAATACTCTTCCTCCTAAACAATACCTTGTGCTGTGTAGATAGCTATAAAAAGATTACCAGATAAGAGTAGACACTGGAGCTCCCTCCGTAATGAAAACGTATTAATATCGCAACGGCACTGCTCCGCTAAACCAGAAGTGCGGGCATCACGTGAGTGGGACCAAATAACACTGAGCAATACTTTTTACTAGTGTAAAAACAGTGCGAAGATAAAAACATGAATTATGTTTACCTGATAAATTTATTTCCATCGAGAGTAGGAGAGTCCACGGCTTCATTCATTACTAGTGGGAATAAAGAACCTGGCCACCAAGAGGAGAAAAAGACACTCCAGCCAAAGGCTTAAATACCTCCCCCACTCCCCTCATTCTGCCGAGGAAACAAGGAACAGTAGGAGAAATATTAGGGTATAAATGGTGCCAGAAGAAAATATTAAATTTAGGTCCGCCCATCGGAGATACAGGCGGGGACCGTGGACTCTCCTCCCCTCAATGGAAATAAAATTATCAGGTAAGCATAATTTATGTTTTCCATCTAAAGGGGAGGAGAGTCCACGGCTTCATTCATTACTAGTGGGAACATATACCAAAGCTTTAGCGGACACTATATATATCCAGGAGGGTAAAAGGTGGACCCTTAATCTGAAGGCCACAGCCTGTAGAACCTTTCTCCCAAAAACCGCTTCCGTAGAAGCAAAAACGTCCAATTTGTAAAACTTAGTGAAGGTATGCAAGGAGGACCAGGTAGCCCCCTTGAAAATCTGCTTCATAGAAGCCTCATTCTTGAAGGCTCAGATGAAGCTACTGCTCTAGTGGAATGAGCCGTAATCCCCTGAGGAGGCTTATGTCCTGCTGTCTCATAGGCCAAGCCGATCAGGCTCCTCAGCCAAAAATACAAAGAAGTAGCAGAAGCCCTCTGACCCCTGCGCTTCCCTGAATACACAACAAAAAGAGAGTTTGATTGTCTGAAATCCTTTGTGGCCTGAGATAAAATTTCAAGTCACAAACCACATCACAGATTATGAAGTATACATCTCCTTGGAGAAGAAGGATTAGGACATAAGGAATGACTATCTCCTGATTGATGTTGCAGTTAGACCCCCACCTTGGGGAGAAACCCCACACCAGTGCGAAGAACAATCTTATCCCGCATGAACACCAGATAAGGGGGCTCATATTGCAAGGCCGCCAGCTCAGCAACTCTGTGTGCCGATGCAATGGCCAACAGAAAGAGAACCTTCCATGATAGAATTTTTATGTCAAGAGAATGTATAGGTTCAAACGGAACCTTCTGCAAGACCTTAAGTACCAGTTTAAGCTCCCTCAACCTCGATCCGTATCGGGGGAAGCTTGCGTTCAATCTGGATGCCATGAGATCGATCTCCGGCTTCCCCATCTGAGACAGATCTCCGCAAACACCTCAGGGTGAAGAGACCATTTACCCCGGGTGAAAAGTCTGCCTGCTGAGAAAATCCGCCTCCCAGTTGTCCACACCCAGGATGTGGATCGCAGAGATCGAACAGTTGTGGGTCTCCGCCGCCTCCAATATCGGAGACACCTCCCTCATTGCCAGGGAGGCTCCTTGTGCCTCCCTGGTGGTTGATGTAAGCCACTGAGGTGATATTGTCAGTCTGGAACCTGATAAAGGCTGAAGTCTCTCAGACGAGGCCAACGCCTCCAGAGCGTTGCAGATCGCTCGAAGCTCCAGAAATATGTATTGTAAGAAGGACTCTAAGCGAGACCACTTTCCCATGTGCTATCCTGGCACCCCAAACAGCTCCCCATCCCGCCAGGCTCGCGTCCGTGGTAACAATCTCCCAGGACGGTATCAGGAAGGATGTTCCCCATGGACAGGTAGGTCCGTGCGGATCCACCAGGAGAGGAAAAACCGAGTCTGCGCATCCATGTGTATCGGCTGCGACAGATCAGAATGATTGCCGTTCCTTTGTCTCAACATGCACCATTGAAGAGGTCTGAGATGAAACCTGGCAAATGGAACGATGTCCATGCTGGAAACCATGAGCCCAATCATTTCCATGCACTGAGCTACGGATGGTCTCGCCGTAGACTGAAGGGCAAGACAGGTGGACGCCATCTTTGCACGTCGCTTGTCAGTGAGAAAGATCTTCATGGACACCGAGTCTATGATCATGTCCAAGAACTCCACTCTGGTACTGGGAACCAGAGAACTATTCTCGAAATTGATCCTCCAACCGTGAGATTGAAGTAACTGCAGCAGGACCCTGGTGTGGACCTCTGCCAGATGGTATGACAATAATTTCGTCCAGATAGGGCGCCACCGCGATGCCCTGGGAACTGACCACTGCTAGAAGGGCCACTGCTAGAAGGGCCCCCAGGACCTTGGTAAAGACTCTTGGGCCGTCGCCAAACCGAAGGGGAAAGCCACAAACTGGAAATGCTGATCCAGAAAGGCAAATCTGAGGAACCTGACATTGCCCCTGTGAATCGGAAAATGAAGGTAGGCACCCCTCAAATCTATAGAGGTCATTAGCTGCCCCTCTAGGACTAGAGGAAGAATGGATCTGATCGTTTCCATTTTGAATGATGGAACGGACAGAAACTTGTTTAAACATTTGAGGTCCAGAATCGGGCGAAACCTGCCCTCCTTCTTTGGTACCACAAACAAATTGGAGTAATACCCTAGACCCCTTTCTGCCTGGGGTACTGGTACGATAACCCCTAGAGCGGAGAGATCCCGCAAACAACTCAGAAAGGCCTCTCTTTTTTCTGGCTTTGAAGACAAGTTTGACAGTAGGAATCTGCCCCTCGGCGGAGAGGACATGAACCCTATCCTGTAGCCCTGGTCACCACCTCCAGAACCCACGGGTCCTAAACATTCTGCAACCAGGCATCTAAGAACAGAGACAATCTGCCCCCACTCGGTCAGCAGACCAGTCGGGGCCGCCCCTTCATGCAGACTTAGTCTCTGCGGGCTTCTTGTGCTTAGACTTGTTCCAAGCTTGAGCAGGTTTCCAGGCACCTTTGGATTGGTCCACTTTCGCGGTGGGCTGAGCATGTTGCGCCTTATCCCCGCGAAAGGAACGAAAATTAGCACTCTTAGGCTTCGCCTTCTTATACTCGGGAAGGAAGGCACCCTTGCCTCCTGTAACCGTGGATACGATGTGGACAGAACAGGATCTTGTCCTTGAAAGGCAAAGACAACAGCCTTGTCTTACAGGTCATGTCCGCCAACCAAGATTTTAGCCACAGAGCTTTGCATGCTAGAACCGAAAAACCTGACACCTTGGCATTCAGGCGGATAATCTGCATATTAGCATCACAATAAAATAATTGGCCACCTTTAGGGCCTTAATCTTTACCTGCACCTCTTCGAAAGAGGGTTCACCCTCATCATATCAAATAATGCATCGCACCAATATGACGCAGCTCCAGCAACCATGGGTACCGCTGCTGCCCGGTTGAAAAACAAACCCTGTTGTGTTGAAATATCTTTCGCAACATGTTTTCCAACTTCTTATCCAAAGGCTCCTTGAACAAAAAACAAAAAACTATCCTCTAAAGGAATCGTTCCACCTTGGGAATGGTACCCCACAACTATAGCTGGGCCTCCGGGACGGAGAAGAAACTAATCGCTCCCACTCATTCTTAATAATCTTTGCCATCTTGATAGGAACCGGGAAGGTCTGGGGAACCACCCTCTCCTCGTAAACCTTATCCAACTTAGGAATGGAGGGCTCCTCTGGTAGTTTGGGTTCCGGAACCTCTAAGGTAGCCAGCATTTGCTTTAACTAAAAATGCAAGTTCTCCATTTTAAACAGAAAACCGGGTTCCTCTGCTGCTGGAAGTTTAGATGACACGGACTCTGACCCCGTAAGGCCTCTTCCGACGCATCGGATTGGGTCTTGTCATCATACCACCCCTCGGGGCGTCCGACAGACACAACTCCTGGGTCGGGCCGCTATGAAAGCTCTACACTTGCGCTTAGCAGAACGTGGCAAAGCATGGATCACCTTAGCGACTGCCATTTCAAGCTGGTCCGCAAAGTCCGGCGGCAAAGCAATTTCCCCCGAAGGGGTAACATTCAGACCCTGCGGCGCTGCATGTGATAAAGGGGATGCCAATGGGGAACGCACCTCATGGGATGGAGACCCCTCAGAGATGGACGGCTCAGTAGTGCTAGACATTCTATTATGTTTGGAAGTCGTAGCCTTCTCAAAGCATGTGGAACACAGTTGCGCAGGCTGGTCTACCAAAACCTCACAATAAACACAGGTATAAGACTTATATAAAGAGGGAGTACCCCCTAAAGCGTCAGAATCCTCCATAGCTTTTAGAAAAAAGACTAAAACAGGCACCTTTATAACCACCAATGGCCGGGGCACTCACCAGCTCCTATGACCCGGACTCAAAAACCGTCTAGTCTCCTCCGTCTCGCAGATCAGACCGGAAGTGAAGAAGCCCCATCCGGTCACAAGCATGACTATGCAGGGCCGCACCTGCCGATGAGAAAGCATGCCAAAACCGCGCAAAACTCCCGGAAGAGAACCTATCAGTTCCACAAAAATGCCAGAGCCGCGTCCTTGCACATAATGCAGCAATCACATAATAAACTTATCATGTACATACTACCCCTGCTCAATAATCCCCTCATAGGAATATTACCCCTTGATTCTATAAAGACACTGTGGCCTGCTTCTGTGTTATCATTTTGTAAAAATGAAACAATCTTACCAGAATCTACGCCATGGAAGACGAACACGGCCCTTTAAGTGTGACAAGTAGTAGCTGCGCTCTTGACATGGACATGAGCAAAGAAAGCAATCTACGAAACTCGTCAACGCCGATTGCTAAAAGAGCTGTTAATATGAGTCGGGATGGTGTCGCAAAGGAAGCTCCCCCCTGCATCTCTGGACTCTAACGTTCACCCAGGCTTTCAAGTTGAGAAGCTCAAAAGGCTACTTAAACGTTTGTCCCATAGAGAAGGGTAGAACCCCTCATAAAGAGACCTCTGTTATTCCGGCACCTCTCAGCCACCTCCTGTGGCAAAAGGCAAAGAATGACTGGGGGATGAGGGGAGTGGGAGATGTATTTAAGCCTTTGGCTGGGGTGTCTTTGCCTCCTCCTGTGGCCAGGGTTCTTAATTCCCACTAGTAATGAATGAAGCCGTGGACTCTCCTCCCCTTTAGATGGAAAATCGTTTAAAAAAATCGGCTCACTCGTTATAAACTTATAATAAAATCAGTCTCAATAGTCAATATGACTTTTGTCCTGCAAGCTCCTGCCTAAAATATAATAATAAGACCTAGGGAACCTAATTAAGAGTATCCTTTATTGTTAACCCCATACATCCCTTAGCCATCATGTCTCATTCTGAGTGCCATTGTTAAATATATTGTCCCCATATGAATCCTCTCTAATAAAAAATGATTATTATGTCCCAGAAAAAAAACGGATCTGAAAGAGAGGTTTAACCTCTTAAGTGCTGCTTTCCTTCTGTACCTAGAAGGCAAAGGCACTTACCTTAGATCCAAATGTATGATAGATGCTGATCCTTAGATGTGGCAGGTGCTTCACTCCCTGTCATAGACTTGTAGGAAAAAAAAGAACAGAGTAAATAACTCTGGTTTCATGCAAAGCGGTAGCTAAGCAAAGACTTCCTCGCCGCATTTGAACTGCTAAAAGTCAACACTACTCTTACTCAAGAGATTGACAATGACACAGCTAGACCCCAATCCTTGCTTGCAGGGAAAAGTACCCATAAAATGATCAAAACTTACATTGACAGAGGCAAAGAGAATGATTGGGGGTTATAGGTAAGGCAGTTACACTTAACAGTTTGCTGAGGTGCTTTTTGCCTCCTTCTGCTGTCCAGGAGTTGAATATCCCATGAGTAATGGAATTATGTTGTTGACTCTCCATGTCATAGGAAAGAAAACGCTTTCCTTAGGAGCGATGTTCGCAGCAAGCTTGTAGGGAAAACGAAAAGAATGCACCCGTCACGTAGTGCGTAGGACAGGACTTCCCTTGCTATGAAAAAGGCGGCAAGCTATTATAAGCTGTGCAACACACAAAAAACGAAAGTGAAACCTGTTTGTTCCAAGCCAAAAGCACACAGTCTATGAGCCCAAAGAACTCTTACATCAAAGCAGTTATAAAGAGCCCCTTGCTGTTCAAATAATCTCCCTGAAGGAGATATTAACCCTTTATCATATCGAGGCATAAAGGAGCCACACTGTGAACCTGTATAGCAAAAGAGTATACATAAAACGATCTTACCTCCAGGATCCATGCTGTAGAACAGGCATAGCCTCTCAAGTGTGACAGTCTTGAAGTGACACCTCTGACATACACTTCAGTGAGTAACAGAAAGCAGTGAAACTCGTCAACACTGATTGCCCGGGAGCTGTTAGGTTAGCAGTCTGGATGGGTTCGCAGAAAAACTTTCCCTGCATCTCCAGACTCTAACTTTCATCAATACTCTCACTGAGAGGTTGACATGATTACTTCAAACTCCAGTCCTTTCTTGAAGGGAACATACCCATTACAGGACTATCCAAATCTTCTGAAACTTCTCTGCCACCTCCTATAGTGATGAAAGGCAAAGAATAACTGGGGGATAGGGGAAGTGGGATGGATATGTAAGCCTTTGGCTGGGGTCTCTTTGCCTCCTCCTTGTGGCCAGGTGTTGTATTTCCCAACAGTAAGGAATTAAGTTGTGGACTCTCCCTGCCTTATGGAAGGAAATGTTTTATTTATTAATTTTATTACAAATCAATGATCTTTGGTTGTCTAGTGGGGGAGCATGACTCCTCCATGTGTCCTTGGCTTCTGGTTATGAGAAATATATAAAGCATATATAAACTCATATTTGTGGGGAGTGGAGGTTCAGCAGACTTGCCAGTGCCTAGGGCAGCATTAAACAGCACATGACTAGACAGGTTCCCTTCTATTATGTTCCACAAGCCATCTGTTCCTTTGGCAGACACGTTACCTCGTACAAGAGCTCTTAAGCACAGGATTTTCATTTAGCCTAATGAAGACGTTATCAGTTAAACTAACTTGTCAGATTTCAGTAAATTACATCATGATCTTGATAACAAACCTGCTTTTCCTGTCCCGTCAGGTTCAGTTTTCATTAAAAGGGATTTCAGGTGTGCTGATATACTCAGTATAATTATACAGCACGTGATACTGATGTAGGGCTGTGGATAACGTATCTCTTCTGATGTTTATCAGGAACCAAACACCAGCCCTGGCATCAGCACTAATGTAATCAGCTTACAATGACTTTCAAATCAACTCAAATGCTTTAGAGAGCTTAAAGGGACACTAAACCCATTTTTTTTCATTCATGACTCATATAGAGCATGCATTTTAAGCAACTTTCTAATTTGCTCCTACTATCAACTATTCTTCGTTCTCTTGCTATCTTTATTTAAATAGCAGGAATTTAAAGCGTAGAAGCCTGCCCATTATAGGTTCAGCACCCTGGATAGCGCTTGCTTATTGGTGGCTACATTTAGCAAATTAATAAGCAAGCATAACCCAGGTTCTGAACCAAATATGGGCTGGCTCTAAAGCTTTACATTCCTGCTTTTTAAAAAAAAGATAGCAAGAGAACGAAGAAAAATTTGAAAATAGGAGTAAATTAGATCTGAATCATTAAAGAAACAATGTGGGTTTAGTGTCCCTTTAAAGACTAGCTTACAAGTGGAACTCAATAAAATTAGCCCTTTTGTACGTGAACATCGCAATAGCAGTTTTATTTTTGCACTTTGACAATGATATATTAACGCTCACGCACGCTTTAATATGTTCCTTTATACCTGCTGTTCACACGGATGAATCACTGGTACTGATAAAATGATGTCAACATGAGAAACAGAAATGGTAAAATGTAGTTATTATTAATATAAGACCGGCTCTTTAATATAATCTAGACCTCTGAGGAGGAGGAGCCTGTATAGTCTGGGGGGATAGAGTCTGGAACATTTCAGAGAGTGGTCAGAACAATATGGTCAGGAATGGGCAGATATTGATTGATTTAAAGGGACACTGAACGGTGAGGAATCTGTTAGCGCTCTACAAATAACCAATAATTATAATAATAGATAGAGATGTAATTTTTCTTTCTCTTGCTATCTTTATTTGAAAATGAAGGCATCTAAGCTAAGAGCAGGCAAATTTTGGTTCAGTACACTGGACAGCACTTGTTTATTGGTGGGTGAATTTATCCATCAATCAGGCAAGAACCCAGGTTGTTCACAAAAAATGGGCCGGCATCTAAACTTACATTCTTGCTTTTCAAATAAAGATACCAAGAGAATGAAGAAAATTTGATAACAGGAGTAAATTAGAAAGTTGCTTAAAATTGCTGCTCTATCCGAATCACGAAAGAAAAAATATGGATTTAGTGTCTCTTTAACTAAAATACTGATAAAAACTAAAATTATGCTTACCTGATCATTTTCTTTTCTTCTGATGGAAAGAGTCCACAGCTGCATTCATTACTTTTGGGAAATAAGAGCCTGGACACCAGGAAGAGGCAAAGACACCCCAGCCAAAGGCTTAAATACTCCTCCCACGTCCTTCATCCCCCAGTCATTCTGCAGAGGAACAAGGAACAGTAGAAGAAATACCAGGGTGAAAAGGTGCCAGATGAATAAAAAAATAAGACACGCCCCACAGAACAAATACGGGTGGGGAGCTGTGGACTCTTTCCATCTGAAGAAAAGAAAATGATCAGGTAAGCATAATTTAAGTTTTTCTTCATAAATGGAAAGAGTCCACAGCTGCATTCATTACTTTTGGGAAAACAATACACAAGCTATAGAGGACAATGAATGAAAAAACGTGAGGGTACAATAGGCGGCACCAGGCCTGAAAAAACCACAACCCAACCAAACCCCGCTTCGTCGGAGCCGTGCAAAAGAACTAGAAGGAAAAGGCCACAAGGACACTGACCTGCAGATAGTCCGAAAGCCTAACTAGAGACCGCAAGCAGACTCACTGAGCCAACACTACTCTAGGAGAACCGTCGCCCAGCAGTCGGTCCCCTTACTAGTACAGTACCAAAATCCCCAAAAGGGAGAGGACAAGGGTAAGCCAAGGGATACCCAAAAGGTACAGCAAAATCCATAAAGGAAAAAAACCCCTTCAAAGGAAGGACAAGTCCCGAGAACAAGGGGAGACGACGCCCAACCCACAAAGAGCAACCGGGCATCATAAATGAGAAGAAAAATCTCCCAAACATCGTGCAACAGCACCGAAAAAGACAGCTGAAGACAAAGTCCTAAAGACATCAGAACTGAGCAAACAGAAAATTACAAGCAGCAAACTCAGAAAATAAACATCTGAGTCCAGTAACACGCTGCCATCTGTAGGAAGACACGGAGAAAACACTATCGTAAGGAAGAAGTGGCCAAAGACAGAGATTGTCCAACCGCCAACACAGAGGACACTCTCCAGGCAATTCAGGCCGCCAAGCCTACTTACAGATCTCAAAGGGGGAGAGGCACAAAACCTTTAAAAAAAGAAGGTCCACTGTCACCCCCAAGACCTGAAGGTGAACAACAGCTCTCAGATCCTACACCTAGTCGGACCAGCCCAAGCAACGGCAGATCTGAAAGTAAGGGAACCGAAAGGAACCCCAAAACGCCCCCCAAAAGGGCGGAAGAATGGACACAGCCACTTTAACCTAAAGACAAACGAACAGGCGTTAGACCCAAGAAAATCTATCAAGGCCACCCGACTAAGTCTCAATGTGGAGCCAGCAGCTCCCCAGATGGAAAGGAACAACTCAAAGAGCAAACCAATCCCAGAACCAGATAAACATCTATTCCAACCTCCCGAACACAGGAGGAGCCCTTAAAAAGGGAACCACACCTCCATAAGGAGGACAACGAGCTCCCTGAAGAGGAGAGCGTTGATAAACACCTGCCCATAAGACAGGAAGTCGTAGGAAGAACCGAGAGGACACAAGGCCACGTCACTAACGAACATGGAAAACACCTTAAAACACCATCGTGCTAGCACACATAACAGGCACAAAAGTGACAGCTGAGCAACCGCAAACCTTCCGTTTGTTAGGCAGGAAAGCCCACCATCAGGTCACGTTAATTGGCTGTCCCAAGGGAACTGTATCGTCCAGGACAAGACAAGGCCCAAGGAGCCCTGGCTCTCATAAATCTGGCCAAGTTGTAAAACAGAACAGCCAGAACAAGGGCTAAGCCCAAATACCCCGGAAACTGGAACCCCCAGGCCAGTCCTAGGATCATAAGGTCCGGTAACATCCCACGGAGGGATCCACAAAGAGAAAACACAGAGAAAAACACTCGACATCCGGAAGATCAGGACAAGAAGCCCTGGCCCCACAAATGTTTAGATTAAACAATATTCAAGGCGCATAAATCCCTTGTCTGATAAAAAAAAAACAGACCTCCCAGGGAAAAATACAGAATAACCCAAATAACAAGACCAAAAAGCCCTTGCAAGTCCCGACCCAAAGGGAAGAGACCAACCCTTGCAGGAGCCTAACACTCCAAAGAGCCAGGGCCATAAAAACAGAATTTATGTTTACCTGATAAATTACTTTCTCCAACAGTGTGTCCGGTCCACGGCGTCATCCTTACTTGTGGGATATTCTCTTCCCCAACAGGAAATGGCAAAGAGCCCAGCAAAGCTGGTCACATGATCCCTCCTAGGCTCCGCCTACCCCAGTCATTCGACCGACGTTAAGGAGGAATATTTGCATAGGAGAAACCATATGATACCGTGGTGACTGTATTTAAAGAAAATAAATTATCAGACCTGATTAAAAAACCCGGGCGGGCCGTGGACCGGACACACCGTTGGAGAAAGTAATTTATCAGGTAAACATAAATTCTGTTTTCTCCAACATAGGTGTGTCCGGTCCACGGCGTCATCCTTACTTGTGGGAACCAATACCAAAGCTTTAGGACACGGATGAAGGGAGGGAGCAAATCAGGTCACCTAAATGGAAGGCACCACGGCTTGCAAAACCTTTCTCCCAAAAATAGCCTCAGAAGAAGCAAAAGTATCAAACTTGTAAAATTTGGTAAAAGTGTGTAGTGAAGACCAAGTCGCTGCCCTACATATCTGATCAACAGAAGCCTCGTTCTTGAAGGCCCATGTGGAAGCCACAGCCCTAGTGGAATGAGCTGTGATTCTTTCAGGAGGCTGCCGTCCGGCAGTCTCGTAAGCCAATCTGATGATGCTTTTAATCCAAAAAGAGAGAGAGGTAGAAGTTGCTTTTTGACCTCTCCTTTTACCAGAATAAACAACAAACAAGGAAGATGTTTGTCTAAAATCCTTTGTAGCATCTAAATAGAATTTTAGAGCGCGAACAACATCCAAATTGTGCAACAAACGTTCCTTCTACGAAACTGGTTTCGGACACAAAGAAGGCACGACTATCTCCTGGTTAATGTTTTTGTTAGAAACAACTTTTGGAAGAAAACCAGGTTTAGTACGTAAAACCACCTTATCTGCATGGAACACCAGATAAGGAGGAGAACACTGCAGAGCAGATAATTCTGAAACTCTTCTAGCAGAAGAAATTGCAACCAAAAACAAAACTTTCCAAGATAATAACTTAATATCAACGGAATGTAAGGGTTCAAACGGAACCCCCTGAAGAACTGAAAGAACTAAGTTGAGACTCCAAGGAGGAGTCAAAGGTTTGTAAACAGGCTTGATTCTAACCAGAGCCTGAACAAAGGCTTGAACATCTGGCACAGCTGCCAGTTTTTTGTGAAGTAACACAGACAAGGCAGAAATCTGTCCCTTCAAGGAACTTGCAGATAATCCTCTCTCCAATCCTTCTTGAAGAAAGGATAGAATCTTAGGAATCTTTACCTTGTCCCAAGGGAATCCTTTAGATTCACACCAACAGATATATTTTTTCCATATTTTGTGGTAAATTTTTCTAGTTACAGGCTTTCTGGCCTGAACAAGAGTATCAATAACAGAATCTGAGAACCCTCGTTTTGATAAGATCAAGCGTTCAATCTCCAAGCAGTCAGCTGGAGTGAGACCAGATTCGGATGTTCGAACGGACCTTGAACAAGAAGGTCTCGTCTCAAAGGTAGCTTCCATGGTGGAGCCGATGACATATTCACCAGATCTGCATACCAAGTCCTGCGTGGCCACGCAGGAGCTATCAAGATCACCGACGCCCTCCTCCTGATTGATCCTGGCTATCAGCCTGGGGATGAGAGGAAACGGCGGGAATACATAAGCTAGTTTGAAGGTCCAAGGTGCTACTAGTGCATCTACTAGAGTCGCCTTGGGATCCCTGGATCTGGACCCGTAGCAAGGAACCTTGAAGTTCTGCCGAGAGGCCATCAGATCCATGTCTGGAATGCCCCACAGTTGAGTAATTTGGGCAAAGATTTCCGGATGGAGTTCCCACTCCCCCGGATGTAATGTCTGACGACTCAGAAAATCCGCTTCCCAATTTTCCACTCCTGGGATGTGGATTGCAGACAGGTGGCAGGAGTGAGTCTCCGCCCATTGAATGATTTTGGTCACTTCTTCCATCGCCAGGGAACTCCTTGTTCCCCCCTGATGGTTGATGTACGCAACAGTCGTCATGTTGTCTGATTGAAACCGTATGAACTTGGCCTTTGCTAGCTGAGGCCAAGCCTTGAGAGCATTGAATATCGCTCTCAGTTCCAGAATATTTATCGGTAGAAGAGATTCTTCCCGAGACCAAAGACCCTGAGCTTTCAGGGATCCCCAGACCGCGCCCCAGCCCATCAGACTGGCGTCAGTCGTGACAATGACCCACTCTGGTCTGCGGAAGGTCATCCCTTGTGACAGGTTGTCCAGGGACAGCCACCAACGGAGTGAGTCTCTGGTCCTCTGATTTACTTGTATCTTCGGAGACAAGTCTGTATAGTCCCCATTCCACTGACTGAGCATGCACAGTTGTAATGGTCTTAGATGAATGCGCGCAAAAACAGAATTTATGTTTACCTGATAAATTACTTTCTCCAACGGTGTGTCCGGTCCACGGCGTCATCCTTACTTGTGGGATATTCTCTTCCCCAACAGGAAATGGCAAAGAGCCCAGCAAAGCTGGTCACATGATCCCTCCTAGGCTCCGCCTACCCCAGTCATTCGACCGACGTTAAGGAGGAATATTTGCATAGGAGAAACCATATGGTACCGTGGTGACTGTAGTTAAAGAAAATAAATTATCAGACCTGATTAAAAAAACCAGGGCGGGCCGTGGACCGGACACACCGTTGGAGAAAGTAATTTATCAGGTAAACATAAATTCTGTTTTCTCCAACATAGGTGTGTCCGGTCCACGGCGTCATCCTTACTTGTGGGAACCAATACCAAAGCTTTAGGACACGGATGAAGGGAGGGAGCAAATCAGGTCACCTAAATGGAAGGCACCACGGCTTGCAAAACCTTTCTCCCAAAAATAGCCTCAGAAGAAGCAAAAGTATCAAACTTGTAAAATTTGGTAAAAGTGTGCAGTGAAGACCAAGTCGCTGCCCTACATATCTGATCAACAGAAGCCTCGTTCTTGAAGGCCCATGTGGAAGCCACAGCCCTAGTGGAATGAGCTGTGATTCTTTCGGGAGGCTGCCGTCCGGCAGTCTCGTAAGCCAATCTGATGATGCTTTTAATCCAAAAAGAGAGAGAGGTAGAAGTTGCTTTTTGACCTCTCCTTTTACCAGAATAAACAACAAACAAGGAAGATGTTTGTCTAAAATCCTTTGTAGCATCTAAATAGAATTTTAGAGCGCGAACAACATCCAAATTGTGCAACAAACGTTCCTTCTTTGAAACTGGTTTCGGACACAGAGAAGGTACGATAATCTCCTGGTTAATGTTTTTGTTAGAAACAACTTTTGGAAGAAAACCAGGTTTAGTACGTAAAACCACCTTATCTGCATGGAACACCAGATAAGGAGGAGAACACTGCAGAGCAGATAATTCTGAAACTCTTCTAGCAGAAGAAATTGCAACTAAAAACAAAACTTTCCAAGATAATAACTTAATATCAACGGAA
Source organism: Bombina bombina (assembly GCF_027579735.1). Classification (NCBI taxonomy): domain Eukaryota; kingdom Metazoa; phylum Chordata; class Amphibia; order Anura; family Bombinatoridae; genus Bombina; species Bombina bombina. The sequence continues at coordinate 1,269,491,374 of NC_069501.1, forward strand.
TGCAAGGGTTCAAACGGAACCCCCTGAAGAACTGAAAGAACTAAATTGAGACTCCAAGGAGGAGTCAAAGGTTTGTAAACAGGCTTAATTCTAACCAGAGCCTGAACAAAGGCTTGAACATCTGGCACAGCAGCCAGTTTTTTGTGAAGTAACACCGACAAGGCAGAAATCTGTCCCTTCAGGGAACTTGCAGATAATCCTTTTTCCAATCCTTCTTGAAGGAAGGATAGAATCCTAGGAATCTTAACCTTGTCCCAAGAGAATCCTTTAGATTCACACCAACAGATATATTTTTTCCAAATTTTGTGGTAAATCTTTCTAGTTACAGGCTTTCTGGCCTGAACAAGAGTATCAATAACAGAATCTGAGAACCCTCGCTTCGATAAAATCAAGCGTTCAATCTCCAAGCAGTCAGCTGGAGTGAAACCAGATTCGGATGTTCGAACGGACCCTGAACAAGAAGGTCTCGTCTCAAAGGGTAGCTTCCAAGGTGGAGCCGATGACATATTCACCAGATCTGCATACCAAGTCCTGCGTGGCCACGCAGGAGCTATCAAGATCACCGACGCCCTCTCCTGATTGATCCTGGCTACCAGCCTGGGGATGAGAGGAAACGGCGGGAACACATAAGCTAGTTTGAAGGTCCAAGGTGCTACTAGTGCATCCACTAGAGCCGCCTTGGGATCCCTGGATCTGGACCCATAGCAAGGAACTTTGAAGTTCTGACGAGAGGCCATCAGATCCATGTCTGGAATGCCCCACAGCTGAGTGACTTGGGCAAAGATTTCCGGATGGAGTTCCCACTCCCCCGGATGCAATGTCTGACGACTCAGAAAATCCGCTTCCCAATTTTCCACTCCTGGGATGTGGATAGCAGACAGGTGGCAGGAGTGAGACTCCGCCCATAGAATGATTTTGGTCACTTCTTCCATCGCTAGGGAACTCCTTGTTCCCCCCTGATGGTTGATGTACGCAACAGTTGTCATGTTGTCTGATTGAAACCGTATGAACTTGGCCCTCGCTAGCTGAGGCCAAGCCTTGAGAGCATTGAATATCGCTCTCAGTTCCAGAATATTTATCGGTAGAAGAGATTCTTCCCGAGACCAAAGACCCTGAGCTTTCAGGGATCCCCAGACCGCGCCCCAGCCCATCAGACTGGCGTCGGTCGTGACAATGACCCACTCTGGTCTGCGGAATGTCATCCCTTGTGACAGGTTGTCCAGGGACAGCCACCAACGGAGTGAGTCTCTGGTCCTCTGATTTACTTGTATCTTCGGAGACAAGTCTGTATAGTCCCCATTCCACTGACTGAGCATGCACAGTTGTAATGGTCTTAGATGAATGCGCGCAAAAGGAACTATGTCCATTGCCGCTACCATCAACCCGATCACTTCCATGCACTGAGCTATGGAAGGAAGAGGAACGGAATGAAGTATCCGACAAGAGTCTAGAAGCTTTGTTTTTCTGGCCTCTGTCAGAAAAATCCTCATTTCTAAGGAGTCTATTATTGTTCCCAAGAAGGGAACCCTTGTTGACGGGGATAGAGAACTCTTTTCCACGTTCACTTTCCATCCGTGAGATCTGAGAAAGGCCAGGACAATGTCCGTGTGAGCCTTTGCTTGAGGAAGGGACGACGCTTGAATCAGAATGTCGTCCAAGTAAGGTACTACAGCAATGCCCCTTGGTCTTAGCACAGCTAGAAGGGACCCTAGTACCTTTGTGAAAATCCTTGGAGCAGTGGCTAATCCGAAAGGAAGCGCCACGAACTGGTAATGTTTGTCCAGGAATGCGAACCTTAGGAACCGATGATGTTCCTTGTGGATAGGAATATGTAGATACGCATCCTTTAAATCCACCGTGGTCATGAATTGACCTTCCTGGATGGAAGGAAGAATAGTTCGAATGGTTTCCATTTTGAACGATGGAACCTTGAGAAAAGATCTTGAGATCTAAGATTGGTCTGAACGTTCCCTCTTTTTTGGGAACTATGAACAGATTGGAGTAGAACCCCATCCCTTGTTCTCCTAATGGAACAGGATGAATCACTCCCATTTTAACAGGTCTTCTACACAATGTAAGAATGCCTGTCTCTTTATGTGGTCTGAAGACAATTGAGACCTGTGGAACCTCCCCCTTGGGGGAAGCCCCTTGAATTCCAGAAGATAACCTTGGGAGACTATTTCTAGTGCCCAAGGATCCAGAACATCTCTTGCCCAAGCCTGAGCGAAGAGAGAGAGTCTGCCCCCCACCAGATCCGGACCCGGATCGGGGGCCAACATTTCATGCTGTCTTGGTAGCAGTGGCAGGTTTCTTGGCCTGCTTTCCCTTGTTCCAGCCTTGCATTGGTCTCCAGGCTGGCTTGGCTTGAGAAGTATTACCCTCTTGCTTAGAGGACGTAGCACTTGGGGCTGGTCCGTTTCTACGAAAGGGACGAAAATTAGGTTTATTTTTGGCCTTGAAAGACCTATCCTGAGGAAGGGCGTGGCCCTTACCCCCAGTGATATCAGAGATAATCTCTTTCAAGTCAGGGCCAAACAGCGTTTTCCCCTTGAAAGGAATGTTAAGGAGTTTGTTCTTGGAAGACGCATCCGCTGACCAAGATTTCAACCAAAGCGCTCTACGCGCCACAATAGCAAACCCAGAATTCTTCGCCGCTAACCTAGCCAATTGCAAAGTGGCGTCTAGGGTGAAAGAATTAGCCAATTTGAGAGCACGGATTCTGTCCATAATCTCCTCATAAGGAGGAGAATCACTATCGATCGCCTTTACTAGCTCATCGAACCAGAAACACGCGGCTGTAGTGACAGGGACAATGCATGAAATTGGTTGTAGAAGGTAACCTTGCTGAACAAACATCTTTTTAAGCAAACCTTCTAATTTTTTATCCATAGGATCTTTGAAAGCACAACTATCTTCTATGGGTATAGTGGTGCGTTTGTTTAAAGTAGAAACCGCTCCCTCGACCTTGGGGACAGTCTGCCATAAGTCCTTTCTAGGGTCGACCATAGGAAACAATTTTTTAAATATGGGGGGGAGGGACGAAAGGTATACCGGGCCTTTCCCATTCTTTATTTACAATGTCCGCCACCCGCTTGGGTATAGGAAAAGCTTCTGGGAGCCCCGGGACCTCTAGGAACTTGTCCATTTTACATAGTTTCTCTGGGATGATCAAATTCTCACAATCATCCAGAGTGGATAATACCTCCTTAAGCAGAGCGCGGAGATGTTCCAACTTAAATTTAAATGTAATCACATCGGGTTCAGCTTGTTGAGAAATTTTCCCTGAATCTGAAATTTCTCCCTCAGACAAAACCTCCCTGGCCCCCTCAGCCTGGTGTAGGGGCATTTCAGAACCATTATCATCAGCGTCCTCATGCTCTTCAGTATCTAAAACAGAGCAGTCGCGCTTACGCTGATAAGTGGGCATTTTGGCTAAAATGTTTTTGATAGAATTATCCATTACAGCCGTTAATTGTTGCATAGTAAGGAGTATTGGCGCGCTAGATGTACTAGGGGCCTCCTGAGTGGGCAAGACTCGTGTAGACGAAGGAGGGAATGATGCAGTACCATGCTTACTCCCCTCACTTGAGGAATCATCTTGGGCATCATTTTCAGTGTCACATAAATCACATTTATTTAAATGAGAAGGAACCTTGGCTTCCCCACATTCAGAACACAGTCTATCTGGTAGTTCAGACATGTTAAACAGGCATAAACTTGATAACAAAGTACAAAAAACGTTTTAAAATAAAACCGTTACTGTCACTTTAAATTTTAAACTGAACACACTTTATTACTGCAATTGCGAAAAAGTATGAAGGAATTGTTCAAAATTCACCAAAATTTCACCACAGTGTCTTAAAGCCTTAAAAGTATTGCACACCAAATTTGGAAGCTTTAACCCTTAAAATAACGGAACCGGAGCCGTTTTTAACTTTAACCCCTTTACAGTCCCTGGTATCTGCTTTGCTGAGACCCAACCAAGCCCAAAGGGGAATACGATACCAAATGACGCCTTCAGAAAGTCTTTTCTATGTATCAGAGCTCCTCACACATGCGACTGCATGTCATGCTGCTCAAAAACAAGTGCGCAATACCGGCGCGAAAATGAGGCTCTGCCTATGATTAGGGAAAGCCCCTAGAGAATAAGGTGTCTAAAACAGTGCCTGCCGATATTATTTAACAAAAATACCCAGATTAAATGATTCCTCAAGGTTAAATATGTGTAATATATGAATCGATTTAGCCCAGAAAATGTCTACAGTCTTAATAAGCCCTTGTGAAGCCCTTATTTACTGTCTGAATAAAAATGGCTTACCGGATCCATAGGGAAAATGACAGCTTCCAGCATTACATCGTCTTGTTAGAATGTGTCATACCTCAAGCAGCAAAAGACTGCTCACTGTTCCCCCCAACTGAAGTTAATTCCTCTCAACAGTCCTGTGTGGAACAGCCATGGATTTTAGTAACGGTTGCTAAAATCATTTTCCTCATACAAACAGAAATCTTCATCTCTTTTCTGTTTCAGAGTAAATAGTACATACCAGCACTATTTTAAAATAACAAACTCTTGATTGAATAATAAAAACTACAGTTAAACACTAAAAAAACTCTAAGCCATCTCCGTGGAGATGTTGCCTGTACAACGGCAAAGAGAATGACTGGGGTAGGCGGAGCCTAGGAGGGATCATGTGACCAGCTTTGCTGGGCTCTTTGCCATTTCCTGTTGGGGAAGAGAATATCCCACAAGTAAGGATGACGCCGTGGACCGGACACACCTATGTTGGAGAAAACAGAATTTATGCTTACCTGATAAATTACTTTCTCCAACGGTGTGTCCGGTCCACGGCGTCATCCTTACTTGTGGGAATATCTCTTCCCCAACAGGAAATGGCAAAGAGTCCAAGCAAAGCTGGCCATATAGTCCCTCCTAGGCTCCACCCACCCCAGTCATTCGACCGACGGACAGGAGGAAAAATATAGGAGAAACCATATGGTACCGTGGTGACTGTAGTTAGAGAAAATAATTCATCAGACCTGATTAAAAAACCATGGCGGGCCGTGGACCGGACACACCGTTGGAGAAAGTAATTTATCAGGTAAGCATAAATTCTGTTTTCTCCAACATTGGTGTGTCCGGTCCACGGCGTCATCCTTACTTGTGGGAACCAATACCAAAGCTTTAGGACACGGATGAAGGGAGGGAGCAAATCAGGTTACCTAAATGGAAGGCACCACGGCTTGCAAAACCTTTCTCCCAAAAATAGCCTCCGAAGAAGCAAAAGTATCAAATTTGTAAAATTTGGCAAAAGTGTGCAGTGAAGACCAAGTCGCTGCCTTACATATCTGATCAACAGAAGCCTTGTTCTTGAAGGCCCATGTGGAAGCCACAGCCCTAGTGGAGTGAGCTGTGATTCTTTCAGGAGGCTGCCGTCCGGCAGTCTCGTAAGCCAATCGGATGATGCTTTTAAGCCAAAAGGAAAGAGAGGTAGAAGTCACTTTTTGACCTCTCCTTTTACCAGAATAGACGACAAACAGAGAAGATGTTTGTCTGAAATCTTTTGTAGCTTCTAAAAAGAATTTTAGAGCACGGACTACGTCCAAATTGTGTAACAAACGTTCCTTCTTTGAAACTGGATTCGGACACAAAGAAGGTACAACTATCTCCTGGTTAATATTTTTGTTAGAAACAACCTTTGGAAGAAAACCAGGCTTAGTACGCAAAACCACCTTATCTGCATGGAACACCAGATAGGGCGGAGAACACTGCAGAGCAGATAACTCTGAAACTCTTCTAGCAGAAGAAATAGCAACCAAAAACAAAACTTTCCAAGATAACAACTTAATATCTATGGAATGTAGAGGTTCAAACGGAACCCCTTGAAGAACTGAAAGAACTAGATTTAAACTCCAGGGAGGAGTCAAAGGTCTGTAAACATGCTTGATCCTAACCAGAGCCTGAACAAATGCTTGAACATCTGGCATAGCTGCCAGTCGTTTGTGTAGTAAGACAGATAAAGCAGAAATCTGTCCCTTTAGAGAACTCGCAGATAATCCTTTATCCAAACCTTCTTGCAGAAAGGAAAGAATCTTAGGAATTTTTATCTTATTCCAAGGGAATCCCTTGGATTCACACCAGCAGATATATCTTTTCCATATTTTATGGTAAATCTTTCTAGTTACCGGTTTTCTGGCCTGAACCAGAGTATCAATCACAGAATCTGAAAACCCACGCTTTGATAGAATCAAGCGTTCAATCTCCAAGCCGTCAGCTGGAGGGAGACCAGATTTGGATGTTCGAATGGACCCTGAACAAGAAGGTCCTGTCTCAAAGGTAGCTTCCATGGTGGAACCGATGACATATTCACCAGGTCTGCATACCAAGTACTGCGTGGCCACGCAGGAGCTATCAAGATCACCGAGGCCCTCTCCTGTTTGATCCTGGCTACCAGCCTGGGAATGAGAGGAAACGGTGGAAACACATAAGCTAGGTTGAAGGTCCAAGGCGCTACTAGGTCATCCACTAGAGTCGCCTTGGGATCCCTGGATCTGGACCCGTAGCAAGGAACCTTGAAGTTCTGACGAGACGCCATCAGATCCATGTCTGGAATGCCCCATAATTGAGTCAACTGGGCAAAAATCTCCGGGTGGAGTTCCCACTCCCCCGGATGGAATGTCTGACGACTCAGATAATCCGCTTCCCAGTTTTCCACACCTGGGATGTGGATCGCAGATAGATGGCAGGAGTGATTCTCCGCCCATTGTATTATTTTGGTTACTTCTTTCATCGCCAGGGAACTCCTTGTTCCCCCCTGATGATTGATATACGCAACAGTCGTCATGTTGTCTGATTGGAATCTTATGAATCTGGCCTTTGCAAGCTGAGGCCAAGCCCTGAGAGCATTGAATATCGCTCTTAGTTCCAGAATGTTTATCGGGAGAAGAGACTCTTCCCGAGACCATAGTCCCTGAGCTTTCAGGGATTCCCAGACCGCACCCCAGCCCACTAGACTGGCGTCGGTCGTGACAATGACCCACTCTGGTCTGCGGAAGCTCATTCCCTGGAATAGGTGGTCCAGGGATATCCACCAACGGAGTGAATCTCTGGTCTTCTGATCTACTTGAATCACTGGAGACAAGTCTGTATAGTCCCCATTCCACTGTTTCAGCATGCACAGTTGTAATGGTCTTAGATGAATTCGCGCAAAAGGAACTATGTCCATTGCTGCAACCATCAACCCTACTACTTCCATGCACTAAGCTATGGAAGGACGTGGAACAGAATGAAGAACTTGACAAGCGCTTAGAAGTTTTGACTTTCTGACATCTGTCAGAAAGATCCTCATTTCTAAGGAATCTATTATTGTTCCCAAGAAGGGAACTCTTGTTGATGGAGACAGAGAACTTTTTTCTATGTTCACCTTCCATCCGTGAGATCTGAGAAAGGCCAGAACGATGTCTGTATGAGCCTTTGCTTTTGAAAGGGACGACGCTTGTATTAGAATGTCATCCAAGTATGGTACTACTGCAATGCCCCTCGGTCTTAGAACCACTAGAAGGGACCCGAGTACCTTTGTGAAAATCCTTGGAGCAGTGGCTAATCCGAATGGGAGGGCCACAAACTGATAATGTTTGTCCAGAAAGGCGAACCTTAGGAACTGATGATGTTCTTTGTGGATAGGAATATGTAGGTACGCATCCTTTAGATCCACGGTAGTCATAAATTGACCTTCCTGGATAGTGGGTAGAATCGTTCGAATGGTTTCCATTTTGAACGAAGGTACCCTGAGAAATTTGTTTAGGATCTTTAAATCCAGAATTGGTCTGAAGGTTCCCTCTTTTTTGGGAACTACGAACAGATTTGAGTAAAATCCCATTCCTTGTTCCGTCATTGGAACTGGGTGTATCACTCCCATCTTTAACAGGTCTTCTACACAATGTAAGAACGCCTGTCTCTTTATTTGGTTTGAGGATAAGTGAGACATGTGGAACCTTCCCCTTGGGGGTAGTTCCTTGAATTCCAGAAGATAACCCTGAGAAACTATTTCTAGCGTCCAGGGATCCTGAACATCTCTTGCCCAAGCCTGAGCAAAGAGAGAGAGTCTGCCCCCCACTAGATCCGGTCCCGGATCGGGGGCTACTCCTTCATGCTGTTTTGTTAGCGGTAGCAGGCTTCTTGGTCTGCTTACCCTTGTTCCAGCCTTGCATCGGTTTCCAGGCTGGTTTGGACTGTGAGGCATTACCCTCTTGCTTAGAGGATGCAGAATTAGAGGCCGGTCCGTTCCTGAAATTACGAAAGGAACGAAAATTAGACTTATTCTTGGCCTTGAAAGGCCTATCTTGTGGGAGGGCGTGACCCTTTCCCCCAGTGATGTCTGAGATAATCTCTTTCAATTCTGGTCCAAAGAGAGTTTTACCCTTGAAGGGGATGTTAAGCAATTTTGTCTTGGATGATACATCCGCTGACCAAGACTTTAGCCAAAGTGCTCTGAGCGCCACAATTGCAAACCCTGAATTTTTCGCCGCTAATCTAGCTAATTGCAAAGCGGCATCTAAAATAAAAGAGTTAGCCAACTTAAGTGCGTGAACTCTGTCCATAACCTCCTAATATGGAGTCTCTCTACTAAGCGACTTTTCTAGTTCCTCGAACCAGAACCACGCTGCTGTAGTGACAGGAACAATGCACGAAATGGGTTGTAGAAGGTAACCTTGCTGTACAAAAATCTTTTTAAGCAAACCTTCCAATTTTTTATCCATAGGATCTTTGAAAGCACAACTATCCTCGATAGGAATAGTAGTGCGCTTGTTTAGAGTAGAAACTGCCCCCTCGACCTTAGGGACTGTCTGCCATAAGTCCTTTCTGGGGTCGACCATAGGAAATAATTTCTTAAATATAGGAGGGGGAACAAAAGGTATGCCGGGCTTCTCCCACTCCTTATTCACTATGTCCGCCACACGCTTGGGTATAGGAAAAGCGTCGGGGTGCACCGGAACCTCTAGGAACTTGTCCATCTTGCATAATTTTTCTGGAATGACCAAGTTGTCACAATCATCCAGAGTAGATAACACCTCCTTAAGCAGTGCGCGGAGATGTTCTAATTTAAATTTAAATGTCACAACATCAGGTTCAGCCTGTTGAGAAATTTTTCCTGAATCTGAAATTTCCCCATCTGACAAAACCTCCCTCATGGCCCCTTCAGATTGGTGTGAGGGTATGACAGAACAATTATCATCAGCGCCCTCCTGCTCTTCAGTGTTTAAAACAGAGCAATCGCGCTTTCTCTGATATGCAGGCATTTTGGATAAAATATTTGCTATGGAGTTATCCATTACAGCCGTCAATTGTTGCATGGTAATAAGCATTGGCGCGCTAGAAGTACTAGGGGCCTCCTGCGTGGGCAAAACTGGCGTAGACACAGAAGGAGATTATGTAGAACCATGTCTACTCCCTTCATCTGAGGAATCATCTTGGGCAATTTCATTATCTGTGGCAGTACTGTCCTTACTTTGTTTGGACGCTATGGCGCAATTATCACACAATTTTGAAGGGGGAGACACATTGGCTTTCATACATATAGAACATAGCTTATCTGAAGGCACAGACATTTTAAACAGGCTTAAACTTGTCAATAAAGCACAAAAACCGTTTTAAAACAAAACCGTTACTGTCTCTTTAAATTTTAAACAGAGCACACTTTATTACTGAATATGTGAAAAAATATGAAGGAATTGTTCAAAATTTCACCACAGTGTCTTAAAGCATTAAAAGTATTGCACACCAATTTTCAGAGCTTTAACCCTTAAAATAACGAAACCTGAGCCGGTTACAGATTTAACCCCTATACAGTCCCAGCTACAGCCTTTGCTGTGACTTTACCAAGCCCAGAGGGGAATACGATACCAAATGACGCCTTCTAGGAACTTTTCCAACTACTTTCAGGTCCTCACACATGCATCTGCATGTCTTGCTCTCAAAAACAACCACGCAGTAATGGCACGAAAATGAGGCTCAGCCTACAACTGGGAAGGCCCTTCCTGACTGGAAAAGGTGTCTAACATAGTGCCTGACGTTAAAAAACGTTCCCCAAGTTTATAAGTGTGAATTATCAGCATAAACATGTATAAAATGTCCAAATAAAGCAATCGATTTAGCCCATAAAAGTGTCTACCAGTTTTATAGCCCATATTAAGCCCTTTATTCTGTTTGAGACTAAGAAAATGGCTTACCGGTCCCCATGAGGGGAAATGACAGCCTTCCAGCATTACACAGTCTTGTTAGAAATATGGCTAGTCATACCTTAAGCAGAAAAGTCTGCTAACTGTTTCCCCCAACTGAAGTTACTTCATCTCAACAGTCCTATGTGAAAACAGCAATCGATTTTAGTTACTGTCTGCTAAAATCATCTTCCTCTCACAAACAGAAATCTTCATCTTTTTCTGTTTCAGAGTAAATAGTACATACCAGCACTATTTTAAAATAACAAACTCTTGATAGTAGAATAAAAAAACTACAACTAAACACCACATACTCTTAACCATCTCCGTGGAGATGTTGCCTGTGCAACGGCAAAGAGAATGACTGGGGTGGGCGGAGCCTAGGAGGGACTATATGGCCAGCTTTGCTGGGACTCTTTGCCATTTCCTGTTGGGGAAGAGATATTCCCACAAGTAAGGATGACGCCGTGGACCGGACACACCAATGTTGGAGAAAGAACACTAAAGCTAACAGGCGTCCAAACATCATTAACATGATTGTGCTTGAAAGATCAGCTAATCCCCCTAAGGGACACAAGGCGCTGCTCATTTTATCAACCTCGAAAGGAGGAAAGGCTGAGTAGACCTCGCCAGGGATCGAACTAGCAACCCTCGGTTTGCTACAGTACAGAGTAGCCACAGAGCATTAGTATGCTGAGCTAGCCATCCAGCTAGCCACAAGCTCCAGACACAAGGGGAACAGTGAGAACAAGTCACCCGAACAGAACAAAATCAAGCCTCGACATCACCTCAGATTCGAATTCAGAGGACAGCAAAACATGGGTTTGTATGCCAACTGGATGTCAATATCTGAACCAAATGAGTGGAAAACCACTAGGACCTCTTCTATCCCAAGAAGGAGATGCAGAGCATTCCCAACACCGAGGAAGGACCCCTAACCAGAGCCCAAAAAGACCTCACTGTCTAAAGTTCCGAAAAAGGAACAACCAACTCCCGAAGGCAATTCAAGTCACCCGCAGGCGACCCATCCACAAAAATCCCGCCAGACCGTAAGGTCGCATCACTTCAAAAGGCTGTTATGTTCCAAAAGCCACTAGCCCAGTTAGCACTACACATAAGCAGATTGAATCACATAACAAACATGATAAAAAAAAACCCGTTCAATAATCCCCCTCAGGAGATATTAACCCTTGATTCCAAGATACTAAAGGAGTCCCACTCCTTTAGTATCTGTATTTTTCATGTGAGTTTGCAGGAACAAATGAGTTACAGTACAATCATGAAGAAGTATAATGAATCGATCTTACCAGAATCTACGCCGTGGAACAGGAACACGGCCCTTCAAGTGTGACGGATAGTAGCCTTGCCTCGGCCATGGACTTGAGAGAAGAAAGCAGGCAGCGAAGCGAAGTTCAACAATGCCAATTGCTTGTGGAGTTATTAAAATAAGTCGGGATGGTATCGCAGAAAGACTCTTCCTGCATCTTGGGGCTCTAACTTTCATCCAAGCCCTCACTGAGAGACTGACAGGATTACTTAAAACTCCCGTCCCATGTCGAAGACTACTACCCTCCATAAGAGATGAAAACAAACTTCTGACACTTCTCTGCCAACCTCCTGGGACGAAAAGCAAAGAATGACTGGGGATGAGGAAAGTGGGAGGAGTATTTAAGCCTTTGGCTGGGGTGTCTTTGCCTCCTCCTGGTGGCCAGGTTTTTATTTCCCAAAAGTAATTAATGCAGCTGTGGACTCTTTCCATTTATAAAGAAAATTTAACTTTTATTTAAAAATTAAAAAAAAGAAAAATAGCTAAACAGTTGCAAAAAAGGAGGGAAGACACAGCATGAGATTGTTAAAAACTGTTATTACCCTCAGAATAAATCACTGAACAGACGCTTCCTGCTAGTTACCAATTACCCTCAGAATAAATTACTGAACAGATGCCTTCTGCCTGTTACCAATTACCTCAGAATAAATTACTGAACAGACGCCTCCTGCTAGTTACCAATTACCTCAGAATAAATTACTGAACAGACGCCTCCTGCTAGTTAACAATTACCCTCAGAATAAATTACTAAACAGGCACCTCCTGCTAGTTACCAATTACCCTCAGAATAAATCAATGAACAGACGCGTCCTGCTAGTTACCAATTACCTCAGAATAAATCACTGAACAGACGCCTCCTGCCTGTTACCAATTACCTCAGAATAAATTACTGAACAGACGCTTCCTGACAGTTACCAATTACCCTCAGAATAAATCACTGAACAGACGCTTCCTGCTAGTTACCAATTACCTCAGAATAAATTACTGAACAGACGCCTTCTGCCTGTTACCAATTACCTCAGAATAAATTACTGAACAGACACCTCCTGCTAGTTACCAATTACCCTCAGAATAAATTACTGAACAGGCACCTCCTGCTAGTTACCAATTACCCTCAGAATAAATTACTGAACAGGCACCTCCTGCTAGTTACCAATTACCCTCAGAATAAATCAATGAACAGACGCGTCCTGCTAGTTACTAATTACCTCAGAATAAATCACTGAACAGACGCCTCCTGCCTGTTACCAATTACCTCAGAATAAATTACTAAACAGACGCCTCCTGCTAGTTACCAATTACCCTCAGAATAAATTACTGAACAGACGCCTCCTGCCTGTTACCAATTACCTCAGAATAAATTACTGAACAGACGCCTCCTGCTAGTTACCAATTACCCTCAGAATAAATCACTGAACAGACGCCTCCTGTTAGTTACCAATTACCTCCGAATAAATTACTGAACAGACACATCCTGTTAGTTACCAATTACCTCAGAATAAATCACTGAACAGATGCCTCGTGCCTGTTACCAATTACCTCAGAATAAATTACTGAACAGACGCATCCAGCTAGTTACCAATTATCCTCAGAATAAATTACTGAACAGACGCCTCCTGCTAGTTACCAATTACCCTCAGAATAAATTACTGAACAGACGCCTCCTGCCTGTTACCAATTACCTCAGAATAAATTACTGAACAGACGCCTCCTGCTAGTTACCAATTACCCTCAGAATAAATCACTGAACAGACGCCTCCTGTTAGTTACCAATTACCTCCGAATAAATTACTGAACAGACACATCCTGTTAGTTACCAATTACCTCAGAATAAATCACTGAACAGATGCCTCGTGACTGTTACCAATTACCTCAGAATAAATTACTGAACAGACGCATCCAGCTAGTTACCAATTATCCTCAGAATAAATTACTGAACAGACGCCTCCTGCAAGTTACCTATTACCCTCAGAATAAATCACTGAACAGACGCCTCCTGCTAGTTACCAATTACCCTCAGAATAAATCAATGAACAGACGCGTCCTGCTAGTTACTAATTACCTCAGAATAAATCACTGAACAGACGCCTCCTGCCTGTTACCAATTACCTCAGAATAAATTACTAAACAGACGCCTCCTGCTAGTTACCAATTACCCTCAGAATAAATTACTGAACAGACGCCTCCTGCCTGTTACCAATTACCTCAGAATAAATTACTGAACAGACGCCTCCTGCTAGTTACCAATTACCCTCAGAATAAATCACTGAACAGACGCCTCCTGTTAGTTACCAATTACCTCTGAATAAATTACTGAACAGACACATCCTGTTAGTTACCAATTACCTCAGAATAAATCACTGAACAGACGCATCCAGCTAGTTACCAATTATCCTCAGAATAAATTACTGAACAGACGCCTCCTGCAAGTTACCTATTACCCTCAGAATAAATTACTGAACAGACGCCTCCTGCAAGTTACCTATTACCCTCAGAATAAATCACTGAACAGACGCCTCCTGCTATTTACCAATTACCCTCAGAATAAATCACTGAACAGACACCTCCTGTTAGTTACTAATTACCTCAGAATAAAACACTAAACAGACGCCTCCTGCCAGTTACCAATTACCCTCAGAATAAATCACTGAACAGACGCCTCCTGCCAGTTACCAATTACCTCAGAATAAATCAATGAACACACGCCTCCTACCAGTTACCTATTACCCTCAGAATAAATCACTGAACAGACGCCTCCTGCTAGTTACCAATTACCCTCAGAATAAATAACTGAACAGATGCCTCCTGTTAGTTACCAATTACCCTCAGAAAAAAACACTGCAAAGACACCTCCTGCTAGTTACCAATTACCCTCAGAATAAATTACTGAACAGACGCCTCCTACAAGTTACCAATTACCTCAGAATAAATCACTGAACAGACGCTTCCTGTTAGTTACCAATTACCTCAGAATAAATTACTGAACAGACGCCTCCTGCCTGTTACCAATTACCTCAGAATAAATCACTTAACAGGTTCCTCCTACCAGTTTCCTATTACCCTCAGAATAAATAACTGAACAGACGCCTCCTGCTAGTTACTAATTACCTCAGAATAAATCACTGAACACACGCCTCCTACCAGTTACCTATTACCCTCAGAATAAATTACTGAACAGACGCCTCCTACCAGTTACCTATTACCCTCAGAATAAATCACTGAACAGACGCCTCCTGCCAGTTACCAATTACCCTCAGAATAAATCACTGAACAGACGCTTCCTGCTAGTTACCAATTATCCTCAGAAAAAAACACTGCAAAGACACCTCCTGCTAGTTACCAATTACCCTCAGAATAAATCACTGAACAGACGCTTCCTGTTAGTTACCAATTACCTCAGAATAAATCACTGAACAGACGCCTCCTACCAGTTACCAATTACCTCAGAATAAATCACTGAACAGACGCCTCTTACCAGTTACCAATTACCTCAGAATAAATTACTGAACAGACGCCTCCTGCTAGTTACCAATTACCTCAGAATAAATCACTGAACACACGCCTCCTACCAGTTACCTATTACCCTCAGAATAAATAATTGAACAGACGCCTCCTGCTAGTTACCAATTACCTCAGAATAAATCACTGAACAGACGCCTCCTGCCAGTTAACAATTACCTCAGAATAAATCACTGAACACACGCCTCCTACCAGTTACCTATTACCCTCAGGATAAATCACTGTACAGAGGCTTCCTGCTAGTTACCAATTACCTCAGAATAAATCACTGAACAGACGCTTCCTGTTAGTTACCAATTACCTCAGAATAAATCACTGAACAGACGCCTCCTGCCAGTTACCAATTACCTCAGAATAAATCACTGAACACACGCCTCCTACCAGTTACCAATTACCCTCAGAATAAATCACTGAACAGACGCCTCCTGCTAGTTACCAATTAACTCAGAATAAATCACTGAACACACGCCTCCTACCAGTTACCAATTACCCTCAGAATAAATCACTTTACAGACGCCTCCTGCCAGTTACCAATTACCTCAGAATAAATCACTGAACACACGCCTCCTACCAGTTACCTATTACCCTCAGAATAAATCACTGAACAGACGCTTCCTGCTAGTTACCAATTAACAATTAGGGGGTGCTATTTTTCCTATCACTAACACAGGCAAAGAGAATGACTAGGTTTGGAGGGAAGGGAGGAGCTATTTATACAGCTCTGCTGTGGTGCTCTTTGCCTCCTCCTGCTGACCAGGAGGCGATATCCCACAAGTAAGGATGAAATCCGTGGACTCATCGTATCTTGAAAAAGAAACATCTTTCTCAGAAAGGTTTCCATTTTCTTATCCATTGGCTCTCTGAACAAAGAACTATCCTCAAGAGGTTTAGTAGTACGTTTAGAAAGCATAGCGATAGCACCATCCACATTAGGAATGGAGCCTCACAAATCCAGTTGAGAGTCCTGGACCAGGAACAACTTTTTAAAAGTAGCCAAGGGAGAAAAGGAAGAACCAATTCTTTCCCATTTGTTCTTAATAATGTTTGCCATCTTAACCGTCACAGGAAAAGTCAAAGGAACTTTCCTGTCTTCATAAGCTCTGTATAATTTAGGTATCATAGGTTCATCAGGCAGATTGGTCTCTGGAACCTCTAACGTAGATAGAACCTTGTTTAATAAAAAACGCAAGTGCTTAATTTTAAATCTTAAGGACGGTTTCTCCGCAGCAGGAGGCTTGGACGCTAAGGACTCGGACTTAGACAGTTCACCCTCTGAAGTTACAGAGGTTAACTTATCATCAGATAATTGGGACATAATAGCTCAATCCGATAAATATTTAGATGACTCTGGGTCAGGAGAGCTATGTTTAACCTTTCTCTTGCATTTGTTAGAGCGAGGTAATCCACTGAGGGCCGCAAACACCGCCGTTTGTAACTGCGCGGCAGTCAGCAGGAAGAAGGCCCCCTCCGGATCGAGGATTAGATGTGCTATGGGGAACTGCATGTGGAGTGGATAATGTAGCAAGGGTAGTATTCTCATGTGACACTGAGTCCTGAGAGGTAGACGGATCAGAGGGACTAAGAGCCTTAGCAGGCTTGTCTCCCTTCTTAGACTTTATAACGGTGTTAAGGCATATGGAACATAATTGAGTGGGCAGGAAAACCACGGCCTCCTCACAATATAAACAAGTGTGATTTAGTACAGAAGGAGTACCTTCTAACATGTCAGAGTCCTCCATAGCTCAGGTTATACCTGCAGAAGGTCAGAAATAAAAATATTTTTTATTATAGAAAACTGCACCTTTATACTCCCAATGGCTGGGGCACTCCCCACATCCTAGACCTAGGCAGTTAACAGAGGAAACACTCTCCTCAGGTTCAAGTCTCAGCCGGAATTGAGGAAATAAACATAGACCACACCTGGTCACATGGAGTGCAAGACAGCACTTCCCCTGTTATTACAAGTACAGCAAGTAATAGGAGCTGTGCAACACCTTCAAAAACGAAAGTGAAACTTAAAAGTGAAACCTGTTTGTTCCAGCCAAAAACACTATCAGCCCAGTAAAAAATCACACAAAGCAGCATGTAAATAATTAATACACTGATTAATTAACTCCAACTGTTCAATAAAACCCTTTCAGAGGATTATTAACCCTGGATTCTAACATCCTATCAAGGTATAAAGGAGCCACACTGTGACCCTGTTATGTCGTTTTATGCATAAAAATTGAAACGATCTTACCTCCAGGATCCATGCTGTGGAACAAAACACAGCCTCTCAAGTGTGACAGTCTTATAGCAGCGCCCCTGACATGGACTTGAGTGAGAGAAAGCAGGCAGTGAAACTTGTCAACACTGATTGCTTAGGAGCTGTTAGCAGTAGTCAGGATGATTTCCCTGCATTTCCAGACTCTAACTTTCATCAATACTCTCAGTGAGGGGTTGACATGACTACTTAAAACTCCAGTCCTATCTCGAAGGGCAGATACCCTTTTTCAGGACTCTCCGAATCTTCTGACACTTTTCTGCCACCTCCTAACGTGACAAAAGGCAAAGAATGACTGGGGTAATGAGGAAGTGGGAGGGATATTTAAACATTTGGCTGGGGTGTCTTTGCCTCCTCCTAGTGGTCATGTGTTGTATTTCCGAACAGTAAGGAATGAAGCCGTGGACTCTCCCTATCTTAGGAAGGAAAACTCTTACATTAAGCAGATATAAGTCCCCAAACTGTTCAAATAATCTCCCTGAAGGATATATTAACCCTTGATCCTATCAAGGTATAAAGGAGACACACTGTGACCCTGTATAGCGTTTTACAATGTATATATAAAAAACGGTCTTACCCTTCAGGATCCATGCTGTGGAACAGGCACAGTCTGTCAAGTGTGACAGTCTTGCAGCAGCACTTCTGACATGGACTTGAGTGCGTAGCAGCAAACAGTGAAACTCGTCAACACTGATTGCCCAGGAGCTGTTAGCGACAGCCTGGATGGGTTTGCAGAAAAACTTTCCCCGCATATCCAGACTCTAACTGTCATTAATACTCTCACTGAGAGGTTGACATGATAACTTAAAACTCCAGTCCTTTTTTCGAAGGGAACATACGCATACAGGACTATTCAAATCTTCTGACACTTCTCTGCCACCTCCAACAGTGACGAAAGGCAAAGAATGACTGGGGGATAGGGGAAATGGTAAGGATATTTAAGCCTTTGGCGGGGGTGTCTTTGCCTCCTCCTGGTGGCCAGGTGTTGTATTTCCCAACAGTAAGGAATGAAGTAGTGGACTCTTCCTGCCTTACAGAAAGGAAGGAGAGAGAGAGAGAGAGAGAGAGAGAGAGACAGTGGACCTCCTCTGTTTTCTTTTAAGTGGATGGCACTGATAAGGCTCTTTTCTAATAATCATTTTTTTAGTTTGTTTTTCTATAAATGAACAGACTCAAATTAATTTGTAATCTTGGTTCTATAACTGTAAATAGATACATTTTCAGAAATACAAGTTCATATACAATTATTTATACAACACAATAGTCTAATAGATGACAACAAATAGGTAATACACAATAGCTCACTACCTGTAAATTAATGTGCAAGCACATAATGCTGATTTATGTCTCATGTTAATATCCATACCTAATGTTTTTGCTTGTCTTATTAGCAACATTGAAACTAAGACTAAAAGAGGCTTTGTACTTTCAATATGAAAGAACATTATACGCCAATACGTATAAACAATAAGTACCTATACACCAATACGTACAGGGAGTGCAGAATTATTAGGCAAATGAGTATTTTGACCACATCATCCTCTTTATGCATGTTGTCTTACTCCAAGCTGTATAGGCTCGAAAGCCTACTACCAATTAAGCATATTAGGTGATGTGCATCTCTGTAATGAGAAGGGGTGTGGTCTAATGACATCAACACCCTATATCAGGTGTGCATAATTATTAGGCATCTTCCTTTCCTTTGGCAAAATGGGTCAAAAGAAGGACTTGACAGGCTCAGAAAAGTCAAAAATAGTGAGATATCTTGCAGAGGGATGCAGCACTCTTAAAATTGCAAAGCTTCTGAAGCGTGATCATCGAACAATCAAGCGTTTCATTCAAAATAATCAAGAGGGTCGCAAGAAGCGTATGGAAAAACCAATGGCGCAAAATAACTGCCCATGAACTGAGAAAAGTCAAGCGTGCAGCTGCCAAGATGCCACTTGCCACCAGTTTGGCCATATTTCAGAGCTGCAACATCACTGGAGTGCCCAAAAGCACAAGGTGTGCAATACTCAGAGACATGGCCAAGGTAAGAAAGGCTGAAAGACGACCACCACTGAACAAGACACACAAGCTGAAATGTCAAGACTGGGCCAAGAAATATCTCAAGACTGATTTTTCTAAGGTTTTATGGACTGATGAAATGAGAGTGAGTCTTGATGGGCCAGATGGATGGGCCCGTGGCTGGATTGGTAAAGGGCAGAGAGCTCCAGTCCGACTCAGACGCCAGCAAGGTGGAGGTGGAGTACTGGTTTGGGCTGGTATCATCAAAGATGAGCTTGTGGGGCCTTTTCGGGTTGAGGATGGAGTCAAGCTCAACTCCCAGTCCTACTGCCAGTTTCTGGAAGACACCTTCTTCAAGCAGTGGTACAGGAAGAAGTCTGCATCCTTCAAGAAAAACATGATTTTCATGCAGGACAATGCTCCATCACACGCGTCCAAGTACTCCACAGCGTGGCTGGCAAGAAAGGGTATAAAAGAAGAAAATCTAATGACATGGCCTCCTTGTTCACCTGATCTGAACCCCATTGAGAACCTTTGGTCCATCATCAAATGTGAGATTTACAAGGAGGGAAAACAGTACACCTCTCTGAACAGTGTCTGGGAGGCTGTGGTTGCTGCTGCACGCAATGTTGATGGTGAACAGATCAAAACACTGACAGAATCCATGGATGGCAGGCTTTTGAGTGTCCTTGCAAAGAAAGGTGGCTATATTGGTCACTGATTTGTTTTTGTTTTGTTTTTGAATGTCAGAAATGTATATTTGTGAATGTTGAGATGTTATATTGGTTTCACTGGTAAAAATAAATAATTGAAATGGGTATATATTTGTTTTTTGTTAAGTTGCCTAATAATTATGCACAGTAATAGTCACCTGCACACACAGATATCCCCCTAAAATAGCTATAACTAAAAACAAACTAAAAACTACTTCCAAAACTATTCAGCTTTGATATTGAGTTTTTTGGGTTCATTGAGAACATGGTTGTTGTTCAATAATAAAATTAATCCTCAAAAATACAACTTACCTAATAATTCTGCACTCCCTGTATAAACAATAAGTACCTATACACCAATACGTATAAACAATAAGTAACTATACACCAATACGTATAAACAATAAGTACCTATACACCAATACGTATAAACAATAAGTACCTATTCACCAATACGTATAACAGTGATGTGCAGTCACTAGAGGCAGGTGAGGCAGTGATTCACCTCTCATATGGGCAAAAATATTTTTTTTTTTATTGGCTTTAAAAAAAAATTGTAATTTTTTTTCCCAGCATTTTTTTTTCTCACAGCTATATGTTGTGCAATGAAGAGGCACAAGCAGGTCTGCCCACCATTACACAACATGCTGCGCCATCTACTGGATGAAAGTGGTTAAGATCATTGCATGGCCTATTAACTGCTTATTTGAGGCAGTCCTATTTGGGCTGAACCAATCCAGCGAGAGGCATTAGTAAGTGGAACATAGGGTTGGGGCTGGATGTTAAATCATATAAAACAAAACAAAAACGGAAAAAAACAACTTTCATATATTTTGTTGCTGTCCTGTGAAGCTGCCAGCTTTGCTAAAGTTAAAAAGAGAGTTCTGTTCTTCCCCTCTAAGTGCAGTGGAATGTGCCACTGTCACTTCCTGAATCCTTACAGAGCAGGAGAGAGGCACAGAGAGCACTGCACTGTTTCAACCACATCTTATTAAAGTAAGATTCTGTTAGTGAAAATGATAATTTAATGAATGTGGGTTAGTGTTTGTTTACTCTTTTACAGCAGGGTCGTTTTTGTATTTTGTTTACTCAAACTTTACACCCACTAACTTAGCAGCTTGCCTCTGTACTGCACAGTAATGTATGGTCTCATTTAGTTATAGTCTCACTTAGTCTCTGTAGCTTTGCTGTTTTATTACTTTAAAATGCAGTGGTCCCTCTCCCCCCCCCCCCCCCCTTGTGTGTGTGTGTGTGTCTCTCTCTATCTATCCATCTCTCTCCTTATGTGTTGTTCTCCCCCATGGTCTCTTTCTCTCTCTGTCTCTCTTCCTCCCCCTCTGACTCTCATCCCTTATGTAATGAAAGAATCTATAAGCATAATTTGCAGCATTAAAGTAAAAAGTATGTTTTAAACATATTTTAATGGGCATGGATTTCTAGATCTCATAATCAGAGCAAGCATTGTGTTATCTGGCAAGTGTTTCTGTTACAATCCTTTAAACTAAAATCAGATGTTTACTAAGTTGACCAGTTTTCCAAGACACCATTTAAAGGGACATGAAACCCATATGAAACCCATATGCAAATTTAAATAACTTTCCAATTTACATCTAATATCTAATTTTCTTCATTATTTTGATGTCCTGTGTTGAAAATCATATCTAAATATGCTCAGTAGCTGCTGATTGGTGGCTGCACATAGATACCTCATGTGATTGGCTCACCCATGTACATTGCTATTTCTTCAACAAAGGATATCTAAAGAATGAAGGCGTATCCTGCCACTGCCTCACCAGCCTCTGATGTCACTGCACGTCACTGACGTATAAACAATAAGTACCTATACACCAATACGTATAAACAATAAGTACCTATTCACCAATACGTATAAACAATAAGTACCTATACACCAATACGTATAAACAATAAGTACCTATTCACCAATACGTATAAACAATAAGTACCTATACACCAATACGTATAAACAATAAGTACCTATACACAAATACGTATAAACAATAAGTACCTATACACCAATACGTATAAACAATAAGTAACTATACACCAATACGTATAAACAATAAGTACCTATTCACCAATATGTATAAACAATAAGTACCTATACACCAATACGTATAAACAATAAGTACCTATTCACCAATACCTATAAGCAAGAAGTATCTATACACCAATACGTATAAGCAGGAAGTACCTATACACCAATACGTATAAACAATAAGTACCTATTCAACAATACATATAAGCAAGAAGTACGTATACATGAATACGTATAAGCAAGAAGTACCTACCTGCCAATACGTAAGAGCAATAAGTACCTAACCGCAAATACGTATAAGCAAGAAGTATCTATCCGCCAAAATGTATAAGCAAGAAGTATCTATCTGCCAATACATATAAGCAAGAAGTACCTATCCGCCAATACGTATAAGCAAGAAGTACCTATTCGCCAGTACATATAAGCAAGTAGTACATATCCGCCAATATGTATAAGCAAGAAGTACCTATCCGCCAATACATATAAGCAAGAAGTACCTATCCGCCAATACGTATAAGCAAGAAGTACCTATCCGCCAATAAGAATAAGCAAGAAGTACCTATCCGCCAATACGTATAAGCAAGAAGTACCTATCCACCAATACGTATAAGCAAGAAGTACCTATCCGCCAATAAGTATAAGCAAGAAGTACCTATCCGCCAATACGTATAAGCAAGAAGTACCTATCCGCCAATACGTATAAGCAAGAAGTACCTATCCGCCAATACGTATAAGCAAGAAGTACCTATCCGCCAATACGTATAAGCAAGAAGTACCTATCCGCCAATACGTATAAGCAAGAAGTACCTATACACCAATACGTATAAGCAGGAAGTACCTATCGGCCAATACGTATAAGCAAGAAGTACCTATCCACTTATACGTATAAGCAAGAAGTACCTATCCACTTATACGTATAAGCAAGAAGTACCTATCCGCCAATACGTATAAGCAAGAAGTACCTATCCGCCAATACGTATAAGCAAGAAGTACCTATCCACTTATACGTATAAGCAAGAAGTACCTATCCGCCAATACGTATAAGCAAGAAGTACCTATACACCAATACGTATAAGCAGGAAGTACCTATCGGCCAATACGTATAAGCAAAAAGTACCTATCCGCCAATACGTATAAGCAAGAAGTACCTATCCACTTATACGTATAAGCAAGAAATACCTATCCGCCAATACGTATAAGCAAGAAGTACCTATCCGCCAATACGTATAAGCAAGAAGTACCTATCCGCCAATACGTATAAGCAAGAAGTACCTATACACCAATACGTATAAGCAGGAAGTACCTATCCGCCAATACGTATAAGCAAGAAGTACCTATCCGCCAATACGTATAAGCAAGAAGTACCTATCCGCCAATACGTATAAGCAAGAAGTACCTATCCGCCAATATGTATAAGCAAGAAGTACCTATCCGCCAATACGTATAAGCAAGAAGTATCTACCCGCCAATACGTATAAGCAAGAAGTACCTATCCGCCAATACGTATAAGCAAGAACTATCTACCCGCCAATACGTATAAGCAAGAAGTACCTATCTGCCAATACGTATAAGCAAGAAGTACCTATCCGCCAATACGTATAAGCAAGAAGTATCTATACACCAATACGTATAAGCAAGAAGTACCTATCCGCCATTACATATAAGCAGGAAGTACCTATCCGCCATTACATATAAGCAGGAAGTACCTATCCGCCATTACATATAAGCAAGAAGTACCTATCCGCCATTACATATAAGCAGGAAGTACCTATCTGCCATTACATATAAGCAAGAAGTACCTATTCGCCATTACATATAAGCAGGAAGTACCTATCCGCCATTACATATAAGCAGGAAGTACCTATCCACCATTACATATAAGCAGGAAGTACCTATCCGCCATTACATATAAGCAAGAAGTACCTATTCGCCATTACATATAAGCAGGAAGTACCTATCCGCCATTACATATAAGCAGGAAGTACCTATCCGCCATTACATATAAGCAGGAAGTACCTATCCGCCATTACATATAAGCCTATCCGCCATTACATATAAGCAAGAAGTACCTATCCGTCATTACATATAAGCAGGAAGTACCTATCCGCCAATACGTATAAGCAAGAAGTACCTATCCGCCATTACATATAAGCAAGAAGTACCTATCCGCCATTACATATAAGCAAGAAGTACCTATCCGCCATTACATATAAGCAGGAAGTACCTATCCGCCATTACATATAAGCAGGAAGTACCTATCCGCCATTACATATAAGCAAGAAGTACCTATTCGCCATTACATATAAGCAAGAAGTACCTATCCGCCATTACATATAAGCAGGAAGTACCTATCCGCCATTACATATAAGCAAGAAGTACCTATCCGTCATTACATATAAGCAGGAAGTACCTATCCGCCATTACATATAAGCAGGAAGTACCTATCTGCCATTACATATAAGCAAGAAGTACCTATCCGTCATTACATATAAGCAGGAAGTACCTATCCGTCAGTATGTACAAGCATGAAGTGCCTATCCGTCATTACATATAAGCAGGAAGTACCTATCCGTCATTACATATAAGCAGGAAGTACCTATCCGCCATTACATATAAGCAAGAAGTACCTATCCGTCATTACATATAAGCAGGAAGTACCTATCCGTCAGTATGTACAAGCATGAAGTGCCGCTCAGTCAATAAGGATTAGCTTAAATATTGTAAGTATAGTTACCAAAGGACACCAGTCGATAAACTATATGCTGCTAAATGAAAGCATTTAACATTTGCATTGTTTTTAAATAATTTTCTAACATTAGTAAAGTTGTGTTCTATGAGTGATTGATATTTTAACCCTTTATAAGGCAGCTATGGCTGGACTCAGTTGCTAAGCTTTGCATGTGAGCTCTCTGGCGCCACAGGATGTATCGCTGTAGCTAATAAAGATGTCACTTACCGCGGAGAGCTGGACAATTCCTGTCTTCTACTTTCCAACACTCTGTCCCCATACGGTTCCAGAACCCTCAATACTCCAAAGCGCTCCCCAGTGCTGGCATACGGGAAGGTCAGGAGATGAACAGCCTCTGCAAAGACAAAGCTCAGGTTATTGGTTTCTTCCTGTGACACAAGAAAAGCTGTCTCTGAAAGACTTAAAGGGACATTAAACTATTAAGCACCTTGATATTGTCATAGAAAATGTTTTATATGTATTAAAAAAAATGGTGCATTGTATTTTCGATATTTACTTTGTACTACTTGCAATTTAAAGGGACAGGCTACTTGAAAAGTGTTATTATTTAAAAAGATAGATAATCCCTTTATTACCCATTTCCCTGTTACTTATATACTAGGGGGCCGATTTATGAAAGTGCAAGCGGACATGATAAGATGTAGCGTATCATGTCCGCCCTACATTGATACATTCTTGTGAACTGCTTGTTCAATGCCGCCCCCTGCAAATTCGCGGCCAATCGGCCCCTAAGCAGGGGGTGTCAATCAGCCTGATTGTATAGGATCAGGTAGATTGATGTTCGCAGCCTTAGAGCAGGTGGACAAGTTATGGAGCAGCTGTCTTTAGACCACAGCTTTATAACTGCTGTTTCCGGCAAACCTGAAGGCTCGCGCGGAAACAGGGGCATCAATTTCCATTCGGAGCTTGATAATTCGGCCCCTATATGACTACCTGTATCTAAGCCTCTGCAGACTGCCCCTTATCTCAGTGCATTTTACAATTACATTTTCCACAGGAGTGACCACAATATTGTCTATATGGCACACATGAACTAGCACTATCTGGGACTATCTGGCTGTTAAAAGCTAATAAAATGCACTGAGATAAGAGGCAGCCTGCAGGGGCTTAGAAAATGGAAGAGATTTAGAGGTTATAATGTATGTTAATTTAGCAATGTTGGATGTGCAAAGCTAAGAAATGGGTAGTAAAGGCGTCATCTATCTTTTTAACCAATAAATAAATCAAGTAGATTGTCCCTTTCAATCTTAAAATTATAGATAATCCAATTCCCTGAGTTTCTATAAAGTAATGGTTGCCACCATGTTGAAACCTAACTTTCCCTTATTTAATCTCTTCTGCTGAGGTCAATTCGAAAAGATAAAGGGGCAGAAAACAAGTGGAGCGTTTTTTAATGCCCCTGCTCAAGCGTTTATTGCGCTAGAAGAAAGTTAATTGCACACGTCGGGTTGCACTCGTATTAGAAGTTGAAAGTAAACAGTTTTCACTCTTGCGCTAAGCAGGAAAAGCTAAACTTACAATATCACGCTCGCAATAACCTATTCCCCCATATAAGTTAATGTATAACGCGAAACACAATCGCACAAATATTTCACATTCCAATGTTCTTCACATAGCAGAATATATTATATTTATTCATAAATAGATATTTGTACATATATCTGGTGGTTTAGGTTTTGAGACATGCTTGGCCAGTCCATCACCTTTACCCTCAGCTTCTTTAGCAAGGCAGTGGTCGTCTTGGAGGTCTGTTTGGAGTCATTATCATGTTGGAATACTGCCCTGCGGCCCAGTCTCTGAAAAGAGGGGCTCATGCTCTGCTACAGTATGTCACAGTACATGTTGGTATTCATGGTTCCCTCAATGAACTGTAGCTTCCCAGTGCCGGCAGCACTTATGCAGACCATGACAATGCCACCACCATGCTTGACTGTAGGCAAGACACATTTGTCTTTGTACTCCTCACCTGGTTGCCACCACACACGCTTGACACCATCTGAACCAAATAAGTTTATCTTGGTCTCATCAGACAACAGGACATGGTTCCAGTAATCCATGTCCTAAGTCTGCTTGTCTTCAGCAAACTGTTTGTGGGCTTTCTTGTACATCATCATTAGAAGAGGCTTCCTTCTGGGACGACAGCCATGCAGACCAATTTGATGCAGTGTTCGGAGTATGGTCTGAGCACTGACAGGCTGACCCCCCACCCCTTCAACCTCTGCAGCAATGCTGGCAGCACTTATATGTCTATTTCCCAAAGACAACCTCTGGATAAGACGCTGAGCAAATGCACTCAACTACTTGAGTCGACCATGGCGAGGCCTGTTCTGAGTGGAACCTGTCCTGTGAAACCGCTGTATGGTCTTGCCCACCATGCTGCAGCTCAGTTTTAGGGTATTGGCAATCTTCTTATAGCCTAAGCCATCTTTATGTAGAGCAACACTGTTTTTTTAGATCCTCAGAGAGTTCGTTGCCATGAGGTGCCATGTTGAACTTCCAGTGACCAGTATGAGAGAGTGTGAGAGCGATAACACCAAATTTAACACACTTGCTCCCTATTCACACCTGAGACTTTGTAACACTAACGAGTCCCATGACACCGGGGAGGGAAAATGGCTAATTGGGCCCAATTTGGACATTTCCACTTAGGGGTGTACTCACTTTTGTTGCCAACGGTTTAGACATTAATGGCTGTGTGTTTAGTTATTTTGAGGGGACAGCAAATTTACACTATTATACAGGCTGTACACTCACTACTTTACATTGTAGCAAAGTGTCATTTCTTCAGTGTTGTCACATGAAAAGATAAAATAAAATATTTACAAAAATGTGAGGGGTGTACTCACTTTTGTGAGATACTGTATATATCCTGTAAATATATCTTAGAAGCTTTTATATTGTCGCTAATAAATCTTCACCTTTGCTTTGAGCTCCCTGTCCGGACTTTTTCTTTGTTCTACTACAGTTCCATAGCGATGGAGATCGCTACTACGGACATAGCTTGGCAGTGAATTAAAAAGTTTTCCTTTGGCATTTACTTTCTTGGGAGGAGAGCGCTGTTCGGAACACACACGCTGCTGAGACTAAGGAGTGACGTCATCAGCAGCAGACGGAGGACACACGCTGTAAGCACACGCTGAGGATACACGCTGTAAGGTACACGCTGAGGGCTCACAGAGCCGAGAGCGATACAGCGCACCAGCCCACAGATTCGGGAGAAGGAAGAGGAGTGGAGTACACAACGGACTAACAGGTACCGCACAATACGGACAACTATATAATACCTTTTATGCTTCACAAAGTTGATTATCGATAAAAGGGTTCTGATATTTAATTCCGTATTTGTTTACCGGGTACAACATCCATAACAGTACTTTTGCCACTAAACCTTTCCACAATCTCACCAACTACTGTTTACCTCATATTCCATTAAGAACACGCATACCCAAGCAGCGATCAAGTAACTTCTACCCGTATGAGACTGAACCCTCACCTTCTCATTTTCATTACAAGTAATCACTTACAGCAGTCTCCGGGTAGATTTCGCTAATATTACTCACAGCCTTAGAAAATTGTAGGAAAACCTTTACACATTGTCACATGGACCTTTACTGTATGTTTATTTGTGACAGTGAAAAATAAGCACAGATAATTCATATAAAAGCTTCCATAATAGATTACACGAATAACAGGCAATATGGCTCAACAATATTATTCAATGCAGACGATTGCTAACTTTGAGGGCAATAGACCTTCCCTAGAAGAGACTTTTGAGAACAAATTGGATATGATTGATATCAGTGATGCCTTCATGTCTATGGAGAGGGCTCTGCTTAGTGAATACAAACTATGGTGGGACAAACGCTCATTAGAAAAATATATGTCCCTAAAAATGGTTCCTAGGGGCTTACGCTTGAGAAAATACCCCACCTTTTTGATTCCTGACGACAAGTTCATCCAAGAATGGAATACAATTCTATCAGAATGCTCTTTCCGATTGATGGCACTCATTGTACAACACAAAGAGAAAAAACTAGCCGAAGCAAGAGAACATATAGAAGAAGTACAGAGGGACCTCAACACATTTATGAACCATCCTGACTACCCGAAACTTGACGGAATCTTACAATCCACGGTGGATAAAGCAAAGAAGGAAATGGATAACATCAAATTCAAGAAATACTCCAGAGATTTGGAGGACTATAAAGGTCATAAAGTATACAACTGGAAATCAAGGAAATTCCCAAGGAGAAAATCGGGAAATAAAAAGATGCTCCAGGGAAAGGGAGAAAACAAGCCCCAGAAACGGGTTTCATTCTCTGACACTGATCCTGAGTCAAATGAGGATGACGATCTGCAGGACTTTGTCAATTTCATGACCAGTGAACAGTCCTCAGAAGATGATGGCAGAGCATCAGACCAGATGACAATGGCCACAACCAATACAGTCCCTCCTGCTCCTCAGTTGACCCATGTTAACATTCCACCCCCCGATACTATACCTTCCACACAAATATATGAGCCAATAGGTGCACTGGTTAACACCAGTCAGTTAGACCCCCCTAAGCCACCTAGGGGTAAAAAATATAAAAAGCCACAGGTTACCCCTAAAACAGATTCTAAGGTAAACCAGCAGGTTTTTCAAGTGGCACTAGGCCAAGAGGAAGGAGGAGGAAGAGGAATTCTCAGACAGGCCCAAAAGAGGGAGCAATACCCACTAAGGAGAGCCAGGCAGGGCAACAGATACAGAGATCAAATGTGATTAACTTATCTAGTGTCCCACTAACTAAACCAGAGGAAGAAGTACTTAGTTTAGGCCTTAATTTTGTACCATCTACTAAATTTAATGTCTTCAACACACTGTTAGATTTGAACAGGTTTATCCGCAGTCTCACACTTAATAAGTTCTATAGACTTAACCCCACTGAGGACACAGACATCAGAGCTCCAGACACTACACCTCAACATGATTACTTTAACATAACAGAAGCTACTGATTTTTTAAATCTCTATACATTGGAGAGGGAGGGTTTGACTGAGGAGGCAACTATTGACTCCCACAAGGGCTTTAAGCCCAAGTCCATTTTTTACCCTACCCAATGTAGGGGCACTGCCCTAGAGTCGTTTCAACGACGTATGGAGGAAGATCTGGTAGGACTAGATCGGGAGCAAAAAGCTACGAAAAGCAACCTGACAAGGGGTCAGAGATTGGCTCTGAACAAACTGCGGAAGAGAGAAGACATTATAGTGAAGCAGTCGGATAAAGGGGGGTCTGTTGTTGTGTTGGACCGAAATTATTACATTTCCGAGGCACACAGACAACTTCAGGACCGAGAGGTCTATGAAAAGTTACCAGGGGACCCCACACGGCTCTTTGGAGCACTATTATTAGATCTATTAGATGATGGCAGGCACCAAGGCCTACTCGATGATGACACCTTTGATTTCCTGAACATTAAACATCCAGTGGTGCCGATATTCCATCACCTCCCCAAGGTACATAAGTCCTTGGAGGAGGTGAAAGGACGGCCCATAGTCTCAGGAATAGGGTCACTCCTTGAGAATTTGGGCAATTGGCTCGAATCACTATTACAACCACTGGTTTATAAATTACCGTCTTTTCTAAGAGACACTAAACATTTATTAAACATATTGAGCACCTGCGAATGGGATGACCATATGTCATGGTTGGCTGTTGATGTGGTAGGGCTGTACTCGGCCATCCCACATGAACAAGGTCTATTAGCCACGCGCTATATGCTCGACAGTTTTAGTGACTACTCTGTTAACTTGAAGAATTATATCCTTCAGGTATTGAAATTCTCATTGACACACAACTATTTTGAATTCTTTGGAGATCATTACCTACAAAAGAGAGGCACGGCTATGGGGGCTAAATTTGCCCCCGCCTATGCCAACATCTTCATGGGCTATTGGGAGCACCGGTACATCTACAGTGACCAAAATCCATTCTTCAAATCCATTATTGGATATAAAAGGTATATTGACGATCTCCTAATTGTGTGGTCTGGCACACGGTCAGACAGTGAATTGTTTGTTGATTATCTCAACAACAATGAAATGGGATTACATTTTACCTACACTTTTGAGAAGAATGAGCTTCCATTTCTGGATTTAGTCCTAACTGGACTTCCAGGGGAAAACAGAGTAATTACTTCACTGTATGTCAAACCGATTTCGTCCAACACCTACTTACATGCCAAAAGTAATCATCCTCCGCATACCAGCTATGGAATAGCCAAAGGACAATTTTTGCGAATTCGGCGTAACTGTTCAGAGGATGACAGCTTTTTGGCAGAAAGTGAAAAACTAACTCAGAGGCTGTCGGAGCGTGGCTATGACATCAATGTGGTGCATAAAGCACTCGAGGATGTCAAACATCTCAACAGGAATTCCTTGCTTGAGACCAAAAGAGTAACAAAGGAAGCCAGACAAAAGCCTACCTTTGTGACTACCTATAGTCCGCAGTATTATTCAATCTGCAAAATATTGCGCAAAAATTTGCCAATTCTGTTGGGAGATGATTTTCTTAAAGATGATATCAAGGAAGGTTGCTTTTGTGTAGCAAGACGAAATATAACCATCGGCAACCAAATTTCGCCATCAATGCTCAAAAAATCAAAAAACCAAAACCACAAAGTACTTGGCTTTCACAGAAGGGACACTACAAATGTGGTAATAGTACTTGCAAGGCCTGTGGTTTTGTCATCACGGGGAAATTTTTCCAATCCCTGGCCACGCAAAAAGTATACTCATTATCACAATGCACTAATTGTAGATCGACCTTTGTGATCTACATGATCACATGCAGCGTTTGCAAGAAGCAATACATAGGATGCACCTCCCGGGAAGCCAGGGAGAGGATCCGTGCCCACCTTAATGACATCGAAAGGGGGATAACACCCACTGGAGCCTCTAAACACTTTGTGGAAGAGCACAATAAGGATATAAGCACATTCACCTGGACTGTGATTGACCAGATAAAAAGGAAGCCGAGAGGTGGAGATAGATTGAAGGACCTCCTTGCTAAAGAAGTGTTCTGGATCTTCACCCTAGGTAGTCGGCAACCAACTGGTCTAAACATTGAGACGGACTTAATCAATCATTGGTAATTGATTGTCCCTCACCCGCCTTTAAATATATTACATTGTGTTTCTAAACAGTGTAGTATCGAAACAAGCAAATGAGAAAAAAAGTCTCGTTCTGTATCCAAGTACTACAATACACAAATGTAAACATCTATTTGTGTATGTCTCCAGCTAAGTAAGCAAATACTGTTTCTTTTCTCTTCTACTTCCTTTTCCTTTTGTTCGACAAAGTAATTAAAGTTGATCAATAGGAGGGCATTATTCT
Source organism: Bombina bombina (assembly GCF_027579735.1). NCBI lineage: Eukaryota > Metazoa > Chordata > Amphibia > Anura > Bombinatoridae > Bombina > Bombina bombina. Next base: position 1,269,523,600 of record NC_069501.1, read on the forward strand.
ACTATTATACAACAACATTTGGTTCAGTAAAAATACATAGTTAATATAGATACAAGGATTAATCCAATAACGTGATGTTTGTTGTGATTAGCTACATGCCCTCTTGTTTACCAACTAAATATCACTTCTAGGTTACTATAAATTCACTCTCATGTTACTCTAATATTTAAACATCCAAATATGTATCGAGGACAACAAACCCCGTATTCATCTATTTAGAATTAGTGAAAGTTGAATATAACGTTACCTTCTACAATAAGCTGTCAATAAGTATGACCATATGTAAAATTTGGTATACATTCAGCATATAATGCGATTAGCTTAGTAGTAACTAGCAGGTAACTAAACTATTTAATTAGCTCAAATGTTATTTTCCTCTTTTTTCACTTGTCAATTAATGAAACTATATGTCCATTGGTGAATAGGGTACCAACAAGATTATTTACATATAAATCAAGTAATAAAAATATTTTTCAGAGAATTACATTCTCACAGCAGTAAAGACATATACATATATACGATATAACAAAATAAATAAATAATCACTTAGAGTATTATATTCTCACATTATAAGGTATTCAACCGTACATAGGTAGTTTTCCTTAATAGGTATACACCCACAAGTAACATAGGTAGGTCAGGCCATCCAATAGCAAGATAGCATAGTCTATATCAGCTTGAATAGGGCATTAGGGCAGTATTCTGTCTATGATTAAGGCTCCAAAGGAGCTGAAACGCGTCAGTCGCCCACCCCAGCCCCTTTCCTGCTGTCTATCATAGCCATTTGTCCTGTAAATATATCTTAGAAGCTTTTATATTGTCGCTAATAAATCTTCACCTTTGCTTTGAGCTCCCTGTCCGGACTTTTTCTTTGTTCTACTATATATATATATATATATATATATATATATATATATATATATAAAAAAAAAAGCAAAACAGTATGCACTACTCATATGTACTACAGTCGCCAGGGTGCTGACAAAAATAGTAATAATCCAAATGTAGTAAGAAAGCACTCGCTGGACTTCTTCCAATAAAATGTAACTTTTAATAGAAACAACATCATAACGTTTCGAGACCGGTCCGGTCCCTTTGTCAAATGATCACCAAGCGTACATACAGGAAAACCTATTTAACACCCCCTCACCAACATGCTTTATATATACACATAAATGTATGGGATCAAACCAATTAGTCAATGCAGCTGCCATCGTCAGTGTAACTGCTGCGCTCAAGTCCCCGTGACGTCATCTTGACGCAACATGCCCTGATTTGTCAAGGTACATGAGGAGGGGCAGGACAAGTTCTGACAGCTGTCATGCTACGATCACACTTATATTCTATACAATGGCATATAGTTGCATTATTTTCCCTGCTCCATCTAATGTAAAGCTGATCCTATCGTAATCAGTTCAATGCAACGACTAAATTAGTTTAAAACACTTACAGTATATAAATTCTACAATGTAAACTTAGAAATTTACTATACTACACAGTGTTTAACACTTGGGTACTTCATGCGTCAGCTGGAGTATGGCAGAGAGAGTACAGAGGCTCCCAGACAGATGAAAAGTCCTTGACTTCGAGAAGTCACAAAATTAAAGGTCCTAATGTTAGCGTTGGGTTTTGCTCGCACGCAAAAGTTTTACTTTCAACTTGTAATATGCTAGATTACTTCTAGCAGTGTTTAAAGGGAGAATCTACTCCAGAATTGTTAAGGTTTAAAAAGATAGATAATCCCTTTATTACCCATTCCCCAGTTCTGCATAACCAACACAGTTATATTAATATACTTTTTACCTCTGTAATTACCTTATATCTAAGCCTCTGCAGACTGCACCCTTATATCAGTTCTTTTGACAAACTTGCATTTGAGCCAATCAGGGCTGACTCATAAATAACATTGTGTTCGCTCCTGTTGAGTTATTTATATGACACACATGAACCAGCACTGTCTACCTTTAAAAAAAACTGCCAAAATACACTGAGGAAACCTTCCAGGGCTTAGATATAAGCATAAGAGCCTACATATGTTCTACCTTTCAACAAAGAATACAGAGAGAAGAAAGCAAATTTAATGATAAAAGGTAATTGGAAAATAGTTTAAAATTGTACGCCCTATCTGAATGGTGAAAGTTTAATTTTGACTAGACTGTCCCTTTAAGCTTGAGCAGGAGCGCTTAATAGCGTACCACTTTTTATCTAACCATTACTGTTTAATGTCCCTTTAAAGTAAACTTGTATTAATGCAAGAGAGAATCATTTAAACATGCTGTTGTATTCCATGAAAAAAAGTGAATTAAAACTAATGCTGCAGTATCAGTTGTGTACTTCCTGCAAGTGCTCATTGGTTTAAAAGTACGTCGTGCAAATGCTCATTGGTTTAAAGATACTTCCTGCAAATGCTCATTGGTTAAAAGATACTTCCTGCAAGTGCTCATTGGTTTAAAGGTACTTTCTGCAAGTGCTCATTGGTTTAAAGGTACTTCCTGCAAGTGCTCATTGGTTTAAAGGTACTTTCTGCAAGTGCTCATTGGTTTAAAGGTACTTCCTGCAAATGCTCATTGGTTTAAAGGTACTTCCTGCAAATGCTCATTGGTTAAAAGATACTTCCTGCAAGTGCTCATTGGTTTAAAGGTACTTCCTGCAAGTGCTCATTGGTTTAAAAGTATGTCGTGCAAATGCTCATTGGTTTAAAGATACTTCCTGCAAATGCTCATTGGTTAAAAGATACTTTCTGCAAGTGCTCATTGGTTTAAAGGTACTTCCTGCAAATGCTCATTGGTTTAAAGGTACTTCCTGCAAGTGCTCATTGGTTTAAAGGTACTTTCTGCAAGTGCTCATTGGTTTAAAGGTACTTCCTGCAAATTCTCATTGGATTAAAGTTACTTCCTGCAAAATGCTCATTGGATTAAAGGTACTTCCTGCAAAATGCTCATTGGTTTAAAAGAAATTCCTACAAAAACATAAATTATGCTTACCTGATAATTTTCTTTTCTTCAGATAGAAAGAGTCCACAGCTGCATTCATTACTTTTGGGAAATAAGAACCTCGCCACCAGGAGGAGGCAAAGACTCACCCCAGTCAAAGGCTTAAATACCTCCCCCACTTCCTTCATCCCCCAGTCATTCTGCAGAGGAACAAGGAACAGTAGAATAAATACCAGGGTGAAAAGGTGCCAGAAGAATAAAAAATAAGAGATGCCCCACAGAACAAATACAGGTGGGGAGTTGTGGACTATTTCCATCTGAAGAAAAGAAAATGATCAGGTAAGCATAATTTAAGTTTTTCTTCATAAATGGAAAGAGTCCACAGCTGCATTCATTACTTTTGGGAAAACAATACCCAAGCTATAGAGGACACTGAATGCAAAAATGGAAGGGTACAATAGGCGGCCCATTCTGAAGGCACCAGGCCTGAAAAACCACAACCCAAACAAACCCTTGATCATCGGAACCGGGCAAAAAAACTAGAAGGAAAAGGCCCCAAGGACATTGACCCGCAGATAGTCAGAAAGCCTAACTAGAGACCGCAAGCAGACTCACTGAGCCAACACTCCTCCAGGAGAACCGTCGCCCAGCAGTCGGTCCCCACACAACCGTTACTAGTACAGTACCAAAATCCCCAAAAGGGAGAGAACAAGGGTAAGCCAAAGGGATACTCCAAAGGTACAGCACATCCAGAAAGGAAAAACACCCTTCAAAGGAAGGCCAAATCCACAGAGACCCGAATGGATCCCGAAAACAAGGGGAGACGATGCCCAAACCACAAGGAGCAACTGGGCATCAGCAATGAGAAGAAACATCTCCCAAACATCGTTCAACAGCACCGAAAAAGACAGCTGGAGACAAAGTCCTCAAAATGTCAGAACTCAGAGACTGAGCAAACAGAAATTACAAGAATCAAACTCAGAAATAAACATCTGAGTCCAGTAACACTATCCTTAGGAAGAAGCGGCCAAACAAAATAGCAGATTGCCCACCTCCAGGACAGAGGACACTCTCCAGGCAATCCAGGCCGCCAAGCCTACTCACAGATCTCAAAGGGGGAGAGGCACAGAACCTATAAAAAAGAAAGGTCCACTGTCACCTCCAAGACCTGAGGATGAACAACAGATCTCAGATCCTACACCTATCCAGATCAGCCCAAGCAACAGCAGATCTGAAAGCAAGGGAACCAAAAGGAACCCCAAGACCAGTGCCCAAAAGGGCGGAAGAATGGACACAGTCACTTCAACCTAGAGATAATCGAGCAGGCGTTAGACCCAAGGAGATCTAGCAAAGCCATCCGACTAAGTTTCAATGCGGAGCCAGCAGCTCCCCAGATGGAAAGGAACAACTCAAAGAGCAGACCAATCCCCAAACCAGATAAACATTTGTTCCAATTATTTCTACAGTGCATAAAAGATATATATAGGTACCTCCGTTAATTACTAAAAGAAGGCTAGTTTTGAAAAAAGTTTTTCTTAAAAAACAACAAATATTTATTTTCATAAAAACCTGTGATTAAGGCGATATATTCACTAGTAGAAATGATTGATAAATAAAACAGTAAAACAACATATGTTCTTTAGGAATAAAACAGTTGAAACTTTTTGCAATACAAGTATGTTGGAGGGGACGTCTCCCCTGATGTATTGCCTTGGGTATAAATATGCAATGTTATAGATGGCCCTTTAAAATTATATATTGTTCCGGAGCTCCTTATATATCTGAATAAGTCAGATGGAGTTTTCTACTCACGTGACCGTTACAATGTTACCAGTGCACTGGTTGAAGTGTGTTCTATGTTGCCATGGTGACCGCTATATTCGGCCGTGGTGAAAGATCGTTAGTTATCTTCTATAAGTTGTATGACACATACACCACTCCTCTTTATCCTTAGACAGTCTTTGGAGTATTTGTAGAAAGCAGACGTAACTCCTCTTTATCCTTAGATAGTCTTTGGAGTTATGTGGATGGTATATTGTCCTCTTATTTTGGAAACTCTAATTAGGTTGAGCTTCTAAAGAGGGCGCTCCTTTCTGGCGATATATTTATCTTTAGTTTGAACTTTCCAACATGTATCCAATATGTAGAAGAAGCTTCAGTTTAAAAACAGTCAGTTCATTTTTTAAACTGAAGCTTCTTCTACATACAACAAAGCAACATCACACCTCCACATCACCTCAGATTCGAAGTCAGAGGACAGAAAAACATGGGTTTGGATGCTACCTAGATGGCAATACCTGAACCATATGAGTGAAAACCACTAGGACCTCTTCTATCCCAAGAAGGAGATGCAGAGCATTCCCAACACCGGGAAACAACCCCTAACCGGAGCTCAAAAGACCTCACTGTCTAATGTCCTGAAAAAAAGGAACAACCAACTCCAGAAGGGAATCCAAGGCCCACGAAGGTGACCCATCCACAAGGAGAAACGGACAAAATCCAAAAATTCTCAATGAGGAAGTGAACTACTAAAGGACAATTTCCTAAAGCAACACCACTACTACCGGCGGAAAAACATAAATTATGCTTACCTGATAATTTCATTTCCATTGTGGGGAGGAGAGTCCATGGCTTCATTCATTACTTATGGGAATAAAGAACCTGGCCACCAGGAGGAGGCAAAGACACCCCAGCCAAAGGCTTAAATACCTCTCCCACTCCCCTCATCCCCCTGTCATTCTGCTGAGGGAACAAGGAACAGTAGGAGAAATATCAGGGTATAAATGGTGCCAGAAGAAAATATTAAATTTAGGGCTGCCCACTGGAGATACGGGCGGGAGCCGTGGACTGTCCTTCCCACGATGGAAATTAAATTATCAGGTAAGCATAATTTATGTTTTCCATCAAAAGGGGAGGAGAGTCCATGGCTTCATTCATTACTTATGGGAAACATATACCCAAGCTCTAAGCCTTAATCTTTTCCTGTACCTCTTCTAAAGAGGGCTTGCCCTCAATCATCTCGCACAGAGAATCACACCAATATGACACAGCTCCGGCAACCGCGGCGACGGCTGCTGCCGGTTGAAAAACAAACCCTGTGTGCTGAAACATTTTCCTTAACATGTTTTCCAACTTTTTATTCATGGGCTACTTGAACGACGAGCTATCCTCTAGAGGAATAGTCATACGCTTAGCGAGCGTGGAGATAGCTCCATCCACCATGGGAATGGTTCCCCGCAGCTCAAGCTGGGCCTCCGGAACGGGGAAAAGCTTCTTAAAGTTAGAAAAAGGGAAAAAAGGATGAACCTAATCGCTCCCATTCATTCTTTATAATATTTGCCATCTTTACAGGAACCGGGAAGGTCTGGGGCACCACCCTGTCCTCATACACCTTCTCCAGCTTAGGAATGGAAGGTTCCTCTGGAAGCTTCGGCTCCGGAACCTCCACAGTAGCAAGCACTTGCTTCAGCAAAAAGCGCAAATTCTCAATTTTAAACCTATAGCCAGGCTCCTACGCCACAGGAGGTTTAGATGACACGGACTCCGAACTAGAAGGGACCCCCTCTGAAGCATCGGATTGGGCCTCATCGTCGTACTACAGAACACGGTAAAGCATGGATCACTTTATAGACTGCCGTTTGAAGATGGTCCGCAAAATCTGGCGGCCAGCAAATCTCTCCTGAAGGGGTAACAGTCGGACTCTGGGGCGCTGCATGTGGAATAGGGGACGCAATTAGGGAAAGCACCTCACGGGACAGAGAACCCTCAGAGGTGGACAGCTCAATAGTACTAGACATTTATCAAGGCATGTGGAACATAGTTGCATAGGCTGGTCTACCGGATCTTTACAATAAACACAGGAAAAAGACTTAGATAAAAACAGAATTTATGTTTACCTGATAAATTACTTTCTCCAACGGTGTGTCCGGTCCACGGCGTCATCCTTACTTGTGGGATATTCTCTTCCCCAACAGGAAATGGCAAAGAGCCCAGCAAAGCTGGTCACATGATCCCTCCTAGGCTCCGCCTACCCCAGTCATTCGACCGACGTTAAGGAGGAATATTTGCATAGGAGAAACCATATGGTACCGTGGTGACTGTAGTTAAAGAAAAAAATTATCAGACCTGATTAAAAAAACCAGGGCGGGCCGTGGACCGGACACACCGTTGGAGAAAGTAATTTATCAGGTAAACATAAATTCTGTTTTCTCCAACATAGGTGTGTCCGGTCCACGGCGTCATCCTTACTTGTGGGAACCAATACCAAAGCTTTAGGACACGGATGAAGGGAGGGAGCAAATCAGGTCACCTAAATGGAAGGCACCACGGCTTGCAAAACCTTTCTCCCAAAAATAGCCTCAGAAGAAGCAAAAGTATCAAACTTGTAAAATTTGGTAAAAGTGTGCAGTGAAGACCAAGTCACTGCCCTACATATCTGATCAACAGAAGCCTCGTTCTTGAAGGCCCATGTGGAAGCCACAGCCCTAGTGGAATGAGCTGTGATTCTTTCGGGAGGCTGCCGTCCGGCAGTCTCGTAAGCCAATCTGATGATGCTTTTAATCCAAAAAGAGAGAGAGGTAGAAGTTGCTTTTTGACCTCTCCTTTTGCCGGAATAAACAACAAACAAGGAAGATGTTTGTCTAAAATCCTTTGTAGCATCTAAATAGAATTTTAGAGCGCGAACAACATCCAAATTGTGCAACAAACGTTCCTTCTTTGAAACTGGTTTCGGACACAGAGAAGGTACGATAATCTCCTGGTTAATGTTTTTGTTAGAAACAACTTTTGGAAGAAAACCAGGTTTAGTACGTAAAACCACCTTATCTGCATGGAACACCAGATAAGGAGGAGAACACTGCAGAGCAGATAATTCTGAAACTCTTCTAGCAGAAGAAATTGCAACTAAAAACAAAACTTTCCAAGATAATAACTTAATATCAACGGAATGCAAGGGTTCAAACGGAACCCCCTGAAGAACTGAAAGAACTAAATTGAGACTCCAAGGAGGAGTCAAAGGTTTGTAAACAGGCTTAATTCTAACCAGAGCCTGAACAAAGGCTTGAACATCTGGCACAGCGGCCAGCTTTTTGTGAAGTAACACAGACAAGGCAGAAATCTGTCCCTTCAGGGAACTTGCAGATAATCCTTTTTCCAATCCTTCTTGAAGGAAGGATAGAATCCTAGGAATCTTAACCTTGTCCCAAGGGAATCCTTTAGATTCACACCAACAGATATATTTTTTCCAAATTTTGTGGTAAATCTTTCTAGTTACAGGCTTTCTGGCCTGAACAAGAGTATCGATAACAGAATCTGAGAATCCTCGCTTCGATAAGATCAAGCGTTCAATCTCCAAGCAGTCAGCTGGAGTGAAACCAGATTCGGATGTTCGAGCGGACCCTGAACAAGAAGGTCTCGTCTCAAAGGTAGCTTCCAAGGAGGAGCCGATGACATATTCACCAGATCTGCATACCAAGTCCTGCGTGGCCACGCAGGAGCTATAAAGATCACCGACGCCCTCTCCTGATTGATCCTGGCTACCAGCCTGGGGATGAGAGGAAACGGCGGGAACACATAAGCTAGTTTGAAGGTCCAAGGTGCTACTAGTGCATCCACTAGAGCCGCCTTGGGATCCCTGGATCTGGACCCGTAGCAAGGAACTTTGAAGTTCTGACGAGAGGCCATCAGATCCATGTCTGGAATGCCCCACAGCTGAGTGACTTGGGCAAAGATTTCCGGATGGAGTTCCCACTCCCCCGGATGCAATGTCTGACGACTCAGAAAATCCGCTTCCCAATTTTCCACTCCTGGGATGTGGATAGCAGACAGGTGGCAGGAGTGAGACTCCGCCCATAGAATGATTTTGGTCACTTCTTCCATCGCCAGGGAACTCCTTGTTCCCCCCTGATGGTTTGATGTACGCAACAGTTGTCATGTTGTCTGATTGAAACCGTATGAACTTGGCCCTCGCTAGCTGAGGCCAAGCCTTGAGAGCATTGAATATCGCTCTCAGTTCCAGAATATTTATCGGTAGAAGAGATTCTTCCCGAGACCAAAGACCCTGAGCTTTCAGGGATCCCCAGACCGCGCCCCAGCCCATCAGACTGGCGTCGGTCGTGACAATGACCCACTCTGGTCTGCGGAATGTCATCCCTCGTGACAGGTTGTCCAGGGACAGCCACCAACGGAGTGAATCTCTGGTCCTCTGATTTACTTGTATCTTCGGAGACAAGTCTGTATAGTCCCCATTCCACTGACTGAGCATGCACAGTTGTAATGGTCTTAGATGAATGCGTGCAAAAGGAACTATGTCCATTGCCGCTACCATCAACCCGATCACTTCCATGCACTGAGCTATGGAAGGAAGAGGAACGGAATGAAGTATCCGACAAGAGTCTAGAAGTTTTGTTTTTCTGGCCTCTGTCAGAAAAATCCTCATTTCTAAGGAGTCTATTATTGTTCCCAAGAAGGGAACCCTTGTTGACGGAGATAGAGAACTCTTTTCCACGTTCACTTTCCATCCGTGAGATCTGAGAAAGGCCAGGACAATGTCCGTGTGAGCCTTTGCTTGAGGAAGGGACGACGCTTGAATCAGAATGTCGTCCAAGTAAGGTACTACAGCAATGCCCCTTGGTCTTAGCACAGCTAGAAGGGACCCTAGTACCTTTGTGAAGATCCTTGGAGCAGTGGCTAATCCGAAAGGAAGCGCCACGAACTGGTAATGTTTGTCCAGGAATGCGAACCTCAGGAACCGATGATGTTCCTTGTGGATAGGAATATGTAGATACGCATCCTTTAAATCCACCGTGGTCATGAATTGACCTTCCTGGATGGAAGGAAGAATAGTTCGAATGGTTTCCATCTTGAATGATGGAACCTTGAGAAACTTGTTTAAGATCTTGAGATCTAAGATTGGTCTGAACGTTCCCTCTTTTTTGGGAACTATAAACAGATTGGAGTAGAACCCCATCCCTTGTTCTCTTAATGGAACGGGATGAATCACTCCCATTTTTAACAGGTCTTCTACACAATGTAAGAATGCCTGTCTTTTTCTGTGGTCTGAAGACAACTGAGACCTGTGGAACCTCCCCCTTGGGGGAAGTCCCTTGAATTCCAGAAGATAACCTTGGGAGACTATTTCTAGCGCCCAAGGATCCAGAACATCTCTTGCCCAAGCCTGAGCGAAGAGAGAGAGTCTGCCCCCCACCAGATCCGGTCCCGGATCGGGGGCCAACATTTCATGCTGTCTTGGTAGCAGTGGCAGGTTTCTTGGCCTGCTTTCCCTTGTTCCAGCCTTGCATTGGTCTCCAAGCTGGCTTGGCTTGAGAAGTATTACCCTCTTGCTTAGAGGACGTAGCACTTTGGGCTGGTCCGTTTCTACGAAAGGGACGAAAATTAGGTTTATTTTTTGCCTTGAAAGGCCGATCCTGAGGAAGGGCGTGGCCCTTACCCCCAGTGATATCCGAGATAATCTCTTTCAAGTCAGGGCCAAACAGCGTTTTCCCCTTGAAAGGAATGTTAAGTAGCTTGTTCTTGGAAGACGCATCAGCCGACCAAGATTTCAACCAAAGCGCTCTGCGCGCCACAATAGCAAACCCAGAATTCTTAGCCGCTAACCTAGCCAATTGCAAAGTGGCGTCTAGGGTGAAAGAATTAGCCAATTTGAGAGCATTGATTCTGTCCATAATCTCCTCATAAGGAGGAGAATCACTGTCAACCGCCTTTATCAGCTCATCGAACCAGAAACATGCGGCTGTAGCGACAGGGACAATGCATGAAATTGGTTGTAGAAGGAAACCCTGCTGAACAAACATCTTTTTAAGCAAACCTTCTAATTTTTTATCCATAGGATCTTTGAAAGCACAACTATCCTCTATGGGTATAGTGGTGCGTTTGTTTAAAGTGGAAACCGCTCCCTCGACCTTGGGGACTGTCTGCCATAAGTCCTTTCTGGGGTCGACCATAGGATACAATTTTTTAAATATGGGGGGAGGGACGAAAGGAATACCGGGCCTTTCCCATTCTTTATTAACAATGTCCGCCACCCGCTTGGGTATAGGAAAAGCTTCTGGGAGCCCCGGCACCTCTAGGAACTTGTCCATTTTACATAGTTTCTCTGGGATGACCAACTTGTCACAATCATCCAGAGTGGATAATACCTCCTTAAGCAGAATGCGGAGATGTTCCAACTTAAATTTAAATGCAATCACATCAGGTTCAGCTTGTTGAGAAATGTTCCCTGAATCAGTAATTTCTCCCTCAGACAAAACCTCCCTGGCCCCATCAGACTGAGTTAGGGGCCCTTCAGAAATATTAATATCAGCGTCGTCATGCTCTTCAGTATCTAAAACAGAGCAGTCGCGCTTACGCTGATAAGAGTTCATTTTGGCTAAAATGTTTTTGACAGAATTATCCATTACAGCCGTTAATTGTTGCATAGTAAGGAGTATTGGCGCGCTAGATGTACTAGGGGCCTCCTGAGTGGGCAAGACTCGTGTAGACGAAGGAGGGAATGATGCAGTACCATGCTTACTCCCCTCACTTGAGGAATCATCTTGGGCATCATTGTCATTGTCACATAAATCACATTTATTTAAATGAATAGGAATTCTGGCTTCCCCACATTCAGAACACAGTCTATCTGGTAGTTCAGACATGTTAAACAGGCATAAACTTGATAACAAGTACAAAAAACGTTTTAAAATAAAACCGTTACTGTCACTTTAAATTTTAAACTGAACACACTTTATTACTGCAAATGCGAAAAAACATGAAGGAATTGTACAAAATTCACCAAATTTTCACCACAGTGTCTTAAAGCCTTAAAAGTATTGCACACCAAATTTGGAAGCTTTAACCCTTAAAATAACGGAACCGGAGCCGTTTTGAACTTTAACCCCTTTACAGTCCCTGGTATCTGCTTTGCTGAGACCCAACCAAGCCCCAAGGGGAATACGATACCAAATGACGCCTTCAGAAAGTCTTTTCTAAGTATCAGAGCTCCTCTCACATGCGACTGCATGCCATGCCTCTCAAAAACAAGTGCGCAACACCGGCGCGAAAATGAGGCTCTGCCTATGCTTTGTGAAAGCCCCTAAAGAATAAGGTGTCTAAAACAGTGCCTGCCGATATTATTATATCAAAATACCCAGATAAAATGATTCCTCAAGGCTAAATATGTGTTAATAATCAATCGATTTAGCCCAAAAAAAGTCTACAGTCTTAATAAGCCCTTTTTTGAAGCCCTTATTTACAATCGTAATAAACATGGCTTACCGGATCCCAGAGGGAAAATGACAGCTTCCAGCATTACATCGTCTTGTTAGAATGTGTCATACCTCAAGCAGCAAGAGACTGCTCACTGTTCCCCCAACTGAAGTTAATTGCTCTCAACAGTCCTGTGTGGAACAGCCATGGATTTTAGTGACGGTTGCTAAAATCATTTTCCTCATACAAACAGAAATCTTCATCTCTTTTCTGTTTCTGAGTAAATAGTACATACCAGCACTATTTCAAAATAACAAACTCTTGATTGAATAATAAAAACTACAGTTAAACACTAAAAAACTCTAAGCCATCTCCGTGGAGATGTTGCCTGTACAACGGCAAAGAGAATGACTGGGGTAGGCGGAGCCTAGGAGGGATCATGTGACCAGCTTTGCTGGGCTCTTTGCCATTTCCTGTTGGGGAAGAGAATATCCCACAAGTAAGGATGACGCCGTGGACCGGACACACCTATGTTGGAGAAAAGGGAGTACTCTCCAACGCGTCAGAATCCTCCATAGCTTTTATCTTAATTAGCAAAATTAAGAACAGGCACCTTTATAACCGCCAATGGCCGGGGCACTCACCACCTCCTATGACCAGGACTAGAGAAACCGCTTCGCCTCCTCCGTCGCAGATCAGACCAGAATTGAAGAGCCCTAACAGGACCACCCCTGCCTAAAGGAGAAAACGCGCCAAAACAAAGGGCGCGCAAAACTCCCGGAAATAAATCTGTCAGTTCTACCACATTACCAGAGCCTCATCCCGCACATAACGCAGCAATGACACAATAAACAATATCATGTATAAACCCCCCTGTTCAATAATTCCCTTACCAGGAATATTAACCCTTGATTCTACAAAGATAAATGGCGCCACACTGTGGCCATGTCTTCTGTGTTATCCTATAATAAAAAATTAAACGATCTTACCAGAATCCACAACGTGGAACAGGAACACGGCCCTTCAAGTGTAACAGGTTGTAGCATTGCTCTGACATGGACTTGAGAGAAGAAAGCAGTCTACGAAACTCGTCAATGCTGATTGCTGTAGGAGCTGTTAATATGAGTCGGGATGGTGTTGCAGAGGAGAGCTCTCCCTGCATCTCCGGACTTTCACCCAGGCCCTCAACTGAAAGGCTTGCTAGGGCTACTTAAACTCCTGTCCCATAGTAAAGAGTAGTACTCTCCATAAGAGACCTCCGAAACTTCGGCACCTCTTTGCCATCCTCCTGTGACGAAAGGCAAAGAATGACTGGGGGATGAAGGGAGTGGGGGAGGTATTTAAGCCTTTGGCTGGGGTGTCTTTGCCTCCACCTGGTGGCCAGGTTCTTAATTACCATAAGTAATGAATGAAGCCGTGGACTCTCCTCCCCTTTAGATGGAAAGAGGCGCTAAACCCTCTAATTTTCACCAGAGACATTTATTTAGGACTGAAATAATCCTGAGAGCCGCACGGACCCGCAAGTCCTCTTAAGAATGCTTACTGAAACTTGTAAGACAAATAACAAGAAACACAAATAATGTTAAGAGCACTCGGCACCCCAACCTGACCAGCAAGGTATATTAGGCACCACGTGTCTGAATAAGCCGCGAGACAGAAGATCTGAACCCAAGCAGGACCAGCCTGCAACCAGGGTCATAACTGCCAAGCTGGCTAAATCCGCCCTCAGAGAGCGAGGAAGAAAAACAGACAAACATGGGACTAAAGGGTTAACGCCCAGGAAGAACAGAAAGATCTGCAGGACCAGCCTAACGGAAACCCTCTTCTTCCAACAAAACTGGGAAGGATCTCGATAACAGGACTTAAAGGAGATTACTTCATCTCCCCATGTCTAACGAGGTGAGCCATTCAAGGAGGAGAATGATGAGTCCCACAACCGAGAAGGATAGGGTCCCCAAACAGCTCAAAAACGTGTCTGAGTAGAACATGAAGGCAAGCCAGCCTGTAACAAAAGGCACAACACTCAGGAACAGATATACCCGCAGGGAACTGCACATGCCCTCCTGTGGCCCAGAGACCTGGGGCAATCGAGCACGAACACAATAATCACAAATAAACATCTGCACTTTGTAGACGCGCAAGTGCCAAAAGTATGTAAAAGTGACAACGTGCCACAACCTCCAGGGGAACAATCCACCCTCCGAGGAAGAAAAAAACCTAACCTGGGTTACCCGCATGCGTAGTAGTAGGGAGCGGTAGGGAACTCGCCTCCCGGAGGATAGGGCCCCCCGAGGCGGATGGCTCAGCAGTCCCTTGAATCCCGAGCCCGAGGAACAAGGCGCTCTAGAACGGCCTAAAGAACATAACTGACTGACCTGAGTCAATGGGGCCAATTCCCATTCGTCACAGGACGAAGAATCTGAATCAGAAAGTTGAACAATCTCAACATCAGTATCCTCCATAACTGGATAAGGGATACCAAAAAATGGACTAAATATAAAACAATTTAAACGGCACCTGACACCCACAATGGCTGGGGCACTCACCACCTCCTATGAACCAGACTCCAGCGGACTAGATTTCTCCTTCGCTACACAGTCAGGAATGCGGAAATGGGAGACCAGAACGTAAACACACCCGGTCACAAAGTGAACAGTACAGTCCAAAAAAGCGCGCCCGACCGGAAGGTCGCTCCCTTTCGAAAGGCTGTTATGTTCCAAAAGCCACGAGCCCAGTAAACACTACACATAAGCAGATTGAATCACATAACAAACATGATTAAAAAAAACACTGTAATCCCCCTCAGGAGGTATTAACCCTTAATTCCAAGATATTAAAGGAGTCCCACTGAGACCCTGTATTTTTTATTTGAGTTTGCCAGAACAAATGAGTTACAGTACAATCATGAAGAAGTAAAATGAAACGATTTTACCGGAATCCACACCGTGGAACAGTAACACGGCCCTTCAAGTGTGACGGATAGTAGCCTCTAGCGTTGCCACCCATCCCTTAAAATACAGAACACTTATAAGTTACACATGCTGCAGGGTGTGCAGGGAGGAATATGAATAGTGCTGTCCAGAAACACAGTACATGTTCCTCCCTGCACACCCTGCAGCATGTGCAACTCATAAGTGTCCAGGAAAACATGGCTGAGGTGGCAACCCTAGTAGCCTCGCCTCCGCCATGGACTTGAGAGAAGAAAGCAGGCAGCAAAGCGAAGTTTGACAACGCTTATTGCTTGTGGAGTTGTTAAAATAAGTCGGGATGGTTTCGCAGAAAGACTCTTCCTGCATCTCCGGACTCTAACTTTCATCCAAGCCCTCACGGAGAGACTGACAGGATTAATTAAAACTCCCGTCCCATGTCGAAGAGTACTACCCTCCATAAGAGACGAAAACACTCTTCTGACACTTCTCTGCCAACCTCCTGGGATGAAAGGCAAAAAATTATTAGGGGATGAGGGAAGTGGGAGGAGTATTTAAGCCTTTGGTTGGGGTGTCTTTGCCTCCTCCTGGTGGCCAGGTTCTTATTTCCCAAAAGTAATGAATGCAGCTGTGGACTCTTTCCATTTATGAAGAAAATGATTATTGGTTTAAAGGTACTTCCTGCAAATGCTCATTGGTTTAAAGGTACTTCCTGCAAAATGCTCATTGGTTTAAAGGTACTTCCTGCAACTGCTCATTGGTTTAAAGGAACTTCCTGCAAATGCTCATTGGTTTAAAGGTAATTCCTGCACATGTTCATTGGTTTAAAAGCACTTCCTGCAAATGCTAATTGGCTTAAAGGTACTTCCTGCAAATGCTCATTGGTTTAAAGGTACTTCCTGCAAAAACATAATTTATGCTTACCTGATAAATTCCTTTCTTCTGTAGTGTGATCAGTCCACGGGTCATCATTACTTCTGGGATATTACTCCTCCCCAACAGGAAGTGCAAGAGGATTCACCCAGCAGAGCTGCATATAGCTCCTCCCCTCTACGTCACTCCCAGTCATTCGACCAAGGACCAACGAGAAAGGAAAAGCCAAGGGTGAAGTGGTGACTGGAGTATAAATTAAAAAATATTTACCTGCCTTAAAAACAGGGCGGGCCGTGGACTGATCACACTACAGAAGAAAGGAATTTATCAGGTAAGCATAAATTATGTTTTCTTCTGTTAAGTGTGATCAGTCCACGGGTCATCATTACTTCTGGGATACCAATACCAAAGCAAAAGTACACGGATGACGGGAGGGATAGGCAGGCTCTTTATACAGAAGGAACCACTGCCTGAAGAACCTTTCTCCCAAAAATAGCCTCCGATGAAGCAAAAGTGTCAAATTTGTAAAATTTGGAAAAAGTATGAAGCGAAGACCAAGTTGCAGCCTTGCAAATCTGTTCAACAGAGGCCTCATTCTTGAAGGCCCAAGTGGAAGCCACAGCTCTAGTAGAATGAGCTGTAATTCTTTCAGGAGGCTGCTGTCCAGCAGTCTCATAAGCTAAACGAATTATGCTACGAAGCCAAAAAGAAAGAGAGGTAGCGGAAGCTTTTTGACCTCTCCTCTGCCCAGAGTAAATGACAAACAGAGAAGACGTTTGTCGAAATTCCTTAGTTGCCTGTAAGTAAAATTTTAGAGCACGGACTACATCCAGGTTGTGCAGTAGACGTTCCTTCTTTGAAGAAGGATTTGGGCATAAAGAAGGAACAACAATCTCTTGATTGATATTCCTGTTAGTAACTACCTTAGGTAAGAACCCAGGTTTAGTACGCAGGACTACCTTATCCGAATGAAAAATCAAATAAGGAGAATCACAATGTAAGGCTGATAATTCAGAGACTCTTCGAGCCGAGGAAATAGCCATTAAAAATAGAACTTTCCAAGATAACAACTTTATATCAATGGAATGAAGGGGTTCAAATGGAACGCCCTGTAAAACATTAAGAACAAGGTTTAAACTCCATGGTGGAGCAACAGTTTTAAACACAGGCTTAATCCTGGCCAAAGCCTGACAAAAAGCCTGGACGTCAGGAACTTCTGACAGACGTTTGTGTAACAGAATGGACAGAGCTGAGATCTGTCCCTTTAATGAACTAGCAGATAAACCCTTTTCTAAACCTTCTTGTAGAAAAGACAATATCCTAGGAATCCTAACCTTACTCCAAGAGTAACCTTTGGATTCACACCAATATAGGTATTTACGCCATATCTTATGGTAAATCTTTCTGGTAACAGGTTTCCTAGCCTGTATTAAGGTATCAATAACTGACTCAGAAAACCCACGTCTTGATAAAATCAAGCGTTCAATTTCCAAGCAGTCAGCTTCAGAGAAGTTAGATTTTGATGTTTGAAGGGACCCTGAATCAGAAGGTCCTGTTTCAGAGGTAGAGACCAAGGTGGACAGGATGACATGTCCACCAGGTCTGCATACCAAGTCCTGCGTGGCCACGCAGGTGCTATTAGAATCACTGATGCTCTCTCTTGTTTGATTCTGGCAATCAATCGAGGAAGCAACGGGAAGGGTGGAAACACGTAAGCCCTCCTGAAGTCCCAAGGTGCTGTCAGAGCATCTATCAGGACTGCTCCTGGATCCCTGGATCTGGACCCGTAACGAGGAAGCTTGGCGTTCTGTCGAGACGCCATGAGATCTATCTCTGGTTTGCCCCAACGTCGAAGTATTTGGGCAAAGACCTCCGGATGAAGTTCCCACTCCCCCGGATGAAAAGTCTGACGACTTAAGAAATCCGCCTCCCAGTTCTCCACTCCCGGAATGTGGATTGCTGACAGGTGGCAAGAGTGAGACTCTGCCCAGCGAATTATCTTTGATACTTCCATCATAGCTAGGGAGCTTCTTGTCCCTCCCTGATGGTTGATGTAAGCTACAGTCGTGATGTTGTCCGACTGAAACCTGATGAACCCCCGAGTTGTCAACTGG
Source organism: Bombina bombina (assembly GCF_027579735.1). NCBI lineage: Eukaryota > Metazoa > Chordata > Amphibia > Anura > Bombinatoridae > Bombina > Bombina bombina. The sequence goes on from NC_069501.1 coordinate 1,269,541,651, forward strand.
GGCCAAGCCAGGAGGGCATTGAGAACTGCTCTCAATTCCAAAATGTTTATTGGCAGGAGACTCTCCTCCTGACTCCATTGTCCCTGAGCCTTCAGAGAATTCCAGACGGCACCCCAACCTAGAAGGCTGGCGTCTGTTGTTACAATTGTCCAGTCTGGTCTGCTGAATGGCATCCCCCTGGACAGATGTGGCCGAGAAAGCCACCATAGAAGAGAATTTCTGGTCTCTTGATCCAGATTCAGAGAAGGGGATAAGTCTGAGTAATCCCCATTCCACTGACTTAGCATGCACAGTTGCAGTGGTCTGAGGTGTAAGCGTGCAAAGGGTACTATGTCCATTGCCGCTACCATTAAGCCGATTACCTCCATGCATTGAGCCACTGACGGGTGTTGAATGGAATGAAGGGTGCGGCAAGCACTTTGAAGTCTTGTTAGCCTGTCCTCTGTCAGGTAAATCTTCATTTCTACAGAATCTATGAGTCCCCAGGAAGGGAACTCTTGTGAGAGGAACGAGTGAACTTTTCTTTTCGTTCACCTTCCATCCATGTGACCTTAGAAATGCCAGCACTAACTCTGTATGAGACTTGGCAGTTTGAAAGCTTGAAGCTTGTATCAGAATGTCGTCTAGGTATGGAGCTACCGAGATTCCCCGCGGTCTTAGTACCGCCAGAAGAGCACCCAGAACCTTTGTGAAGATTCTTGGAGCTGTAGCCAATCCGAATGGAAGAGCCACAAACTGGTAATGCCTGTCTAGGAAGGCAAACCTTAGGTACCGATAATGATCTTTGTGAATCGGTATGTGAAGGTAAGCATCTTTTAAATCTACAGTGGTCATGTACTGACCCTCTTGGATCATAGGTAAAATTGTCCGAATAGTCTCCATCTTGAACGATGGAACTCTTAGGAATTTGTTTAGGATCTTTAAGTCCAGGATTGGTCTGAAAGTTCCCTCTTTTTTGGGAACCACAAACAGATTTGAGTAAAACCCCTGTCCCTGTTCCGATCGTGGAACTGGATGGATTACTCCCATTAACAAGAGCTCTTGTACGCAGCGTAGAAACGCCTCTTTCTTTGTCTGGATTGTTGACAATCTTGACAGATGAAATCTCTCTCTTGGAGGAGAGTATTTGAAGTCCAGAAGGTATCCCTGAGATATTATCTCTAGCGCCCAGGGATCCTGAACATCTCTTGCCCAAGCCTGGGCGAAGAGAGAAAGTCTGCCCCCCACTAGATCCGATCCCGGATCGGGGGCTCTCAATTCATGCTGTTTTAGGGGCAGCAGCAGGTTTCCTAGTCTGCTTGCCCTTGTTCCAGGACTGGTTAGGTTTCCAGCCTTGTCTGTAGCGAGCAACAGCTCCTTCCTGTTTTGGTGCAGAGGAATTTGATGCTGCTCCTGCTTTGAAATTACGAAAGGAACGAAAATTAGACTGCCTAGTCTTGGCTTTGGCTTTGTCCTGAGGCAGGGCATGGCCTTTACCTCCTGTAATGTCAGCGATAATCTCTTTCAACCCGGGCCCGAATAAGGTCTGCCCTTTGAAAGGTATATTAAGCAATTTAGACTTAGAAGTAACATCAGCTGACCAGGATTTTAGCCACAGCGCCCTGCGTGCCTGAATGGCGAATCCTGAATTCTTCGCCGTAAGTTTAGTAAGATGTACTACGGCCTCCGAAATGAATGAATTAGCTAGTTTAAGGACTCTAAGCCTGTCCGTAATGTCGTCCAGAGTAGCTGAACCAATGTTCTCTTCCAGAGACTCAATCCAGAATGCCGCTGCAGCCGTGATCGGCGCAATGCATGCAAGGGGTTGCAATATAAAACCTTGTTGAACAAACATTTTCTTAAGGTAACCCTCTAACTTTTTATCCATTGGATCTGAAAAAGCACAGCTATCCTCCACCGGGATAGTGGTACGCTTAGCTAAGGTAGAAACTGCTCCCTCCACCTTAGGGACCGTTTGCCATAAGTCCCTTGTGGTGGCGTCTATTGGAAACATTTTTCTAAATATCGGAGGGGGTGAGAACGACACACCGGGTCTATCCCACTCCTTAGTAACAATTTCAGTAAGTCTCTTAGGTATAGGAAAAACCTCAGTACTCGTCGGTACCGCAAAATATTTATCCAACCTACACATTTTCTCTGGTATTGCAACTGTGTTACAATCATTCAGAGCCGCTAACACCTCCCCTAGTAATACACGGAGGTTTTCCAGTTTAAATTTAAAATTTGAAATATCTGAATCCAGTCTGTTTGGATCAGAACCGTCACCCACAGAATGAAGTTCTCCGTCCTCATGTTCTGCCACCTGTGACGCAGTGTCTGACATGGCTCTAATATTATCAGCGCACTCTGTTCTCACCCCAGAGTGATCACGCTTACCTCTTAGTTCTGGTAATTTAGCCAAAACCTCAGTCATAACAGTAGCCATATCCTGTAATGTGATTTGTAATGGCCGCCCAGATGTACTCGGTGCTACAATATCACGCACCTCCCTCTGAGCGGGAGATGTAGGTACTGACACGTGAGGCGAGTTAGTCGGCATAACTCTCCCCTCGTTGTTTGGTGAAATGTGTTCAATTTGTACAGATTGACTTTTATTTAAAGTAGCATCAATACAGTTAGTACATAAATTTCTATTGGGCTCCACTTTGGCATTGCAACAAATGACACAGGTATCATCCTCTGAATCAGACATGTTTAACACACTAGCAAATAAACTTGCAACTTGGAAATACAATTCAATTAGAATAATATTAAAACGTACTGTGCCTTTAAGAAGCACAGAAGATATATGACAGTTGAAAATTAATAAATTGAAACAGTTATAGCCTCAATCCTTGTAAACAACACAACTTTAGCAAAGGTTTAATCCCATTAGCAAAGATAACAAATTCTGAAAGCAGGAAACAAATTACAGAATAAACGTTTTTTATCTCAGTCAAACTATAATTCTCACAGCTCTGCTGAGAGAAATTACCTCCCTCAAAATAAGTTTTGAAGACCCCTGAGCTCTGTAGAGATGAACCGGATCATGCAGGGAATACAATGAGTTGCTGACTGAAATATTTGATGCGTAGTAAAAGCGCCAAAAAACGGCCCCTCCCCCTCACACACAGCAGTGAGGGAGAACAGAAACTGTCAGAAAACAGATTAAGCAACTGCCAAGTGGAAAAATAGTGCCCAAACATTTATTCACTCAGTACTTCAGCAAATGAAAACGATTTTACATTCCAGCAAAAACGTTAAACATAATCTCTAGTTATTAAACAGCTTTATGTATTTCTTACAGTGTAATTCTAGTGAAGTACCATTCCCCAGAATACTGAAGTGTAAAGTATACATACATGACATTATATCGGTATGGCAGGATTTTCTCATCAATTCCATTGTCAGAAAATAAAAACTGCTACATACCTTTATGCAGATTCATCTGCCCGCTGTCCCCTGATCTGAAGTTTACCTCTCCTCAGATGGCCGAGAAACAGCAATATGATCTTAACTACTCCGGCTAAAATCATAACAAAAACTCTGGTAGATTCTTCTTCAAACTCTGCCAGAGAGATAATAACACACTCCGGTGCTATTTTAAAATAACAAACTTTTGATTGAAGATATAAAACTAAGTATAATCACCATAGTCCTCTCACACATCCTATCTAGTCGTTGGGTGCAAGAGAATGACTGGGAGTGACGTAGAGGGGAGGAGCTATATGCAGCTCTGCTGGGTGAATCCTCTTGCACTTCCTGTTGGGGAGGAGTAATATCCCAGAAGTAATGATGACCCGTGGACTGATCACACTTAACAGAAGAAATGCTCATTGGTTTAAAGGTACTTCCTGCAACTGCTCATTGGTTTAAAAGAACTTCCTGCAAATGCTAATTGGTTTAAAGGTACTTCCTGCAAATCCTCATTGGTTTAAAGGTACTTACTGCAAATGCTTGTTGGTTTAAAGGTACTTCCTGCAAATGCTTATTGGTTTAAAAGAACTTCCTGCAAATGCTCATTGGTTTAAAGGTACTTCCTGCACATGTTCATTGGTTTAAAGGTACTTCCAGCAAATTCTTATTGGTTTAAAAGTACTTCCCGCAAATGCTCATTGGTTTAAAGGTACTTTCTGCAAATGTTCATTGGTTTAAAAGTACTTCCTGCAAATGGTCATTGGTTTAAATGTACTTCCTGTAAATGCTCATTGGTTTAAAGGTACTTCCTGCAAATGCTCATTGGTTTAAAGGCACTTCCTTATTGGCTTAAACAATATTTATACATTTTAAATACTGCTTATTTGTATGTATGATAGGAAATAATGGAACTTTCATGATTCAGATAGGACATGCAACTTTGAGACCTTTCAAATTTACTTCTATAACCAGTTTACTTCATTCTCTTGGAATTCTTTGTTGAAAAGCATATATAGGTAGGCTCAGGAGACATGTACTTCTTTGAGCTTACTGCAGATTGGTGGCTGCAAAAATGCCTCTTGTCATTGGGTCATCAGAAGTAATCAGCTAGATTCCAGTGGTGTATTGCTGTTCTGAATTTCAACTATTTGTTTAGAGCCTTTGCAGGGGTTAAACATAGTTAAATTCAAATAACTATAATGTACAGTATATAAATGGGAGATGTAAATATTCTTCTTACCTTGTTCAACCTCACATTGGGGGATCTTATCCTTTCTGATCTGCCAAATGAGATTCTGGTCCCATCTTATTGTTTTGTGGTGCTGTTTGTATGGGCGACTGTACGGAGGGAGGGCTTTTATGAAGTGGAAAGTCCTTACCACTCCACTACTGTAGGCACTTGTGTCGGGGATGTTGATATCACTGGAATATTCTGAAATCCAACCCCTCAGAAAAGCATCACGGATATATACTGGATATCTGATGAAATAGTCCTCTCGGTAGACAATCTGGTCTGGTAAATCCAGCCTGACCTCCTTCACCCCTGACTCGCCGGGGCTGCAAGTCCAACGTTTCTTAAATACACCCACTGCTGTCTTTGTGAGAGAAGATGCCAACAATTCTACATGGACCACCTGGAGATCCTCACAGCGATACAGAATAAGCAGGACGTGTCCCTGAGACAGCCGCTCTGGAGGATTAAGGATCTCTATGGAAGCTTTATCTGTGGTTTGGGCTGTAATTCCATTATGAGATACAACAAGCTGCATCAGAAACAAAAGTGTAGTCAATTTGAACTTATTTAGGTAATGTGCAAGGTACCTCTATTCTAGGATTAATACACACACTATCTTCCACAACAGCTACAGCTGGTTATGAACTATACGTCCTGGTAAAGTATATTAACACAACTATTGTCAACAAATCTACAGTAATTGCAACCTATGCTCCTTTAATACTTTTTATGCTTAAGAAGTTCTTCCTATATAAGTGATGCTACTACAGGTACTACAAATGTTATATGTTGTATTTTTACACAGAATCTATACTTTGAGACAGTATTAACCAATCAGTGATTAGGCTCATTTCTGGCCATTAGTGTGTCCAACACTAGTCCTGATTGGTTAGAATTTACTGATCTGGACATCTAAAATCTTTAAATAGGGGAGGAACCCCCCTCTCATTGTGGCATGTAAAATGAAGAACAGGTCCCCTTTTAGAGGCTGAAAGCATTAAACAGACAGAGAGGAGGCGGAGACAACCACATGGAAAAAGTCACATTCACAGTCTAAGGATGCAACGGACTAAACTCGCCTCTTCTTGGACACGTCTCTCCTAGTGACGTAACACACTCTTTGGAAAGCATATTACATTTCTAAATACCTAAATGCTGTTTTATCTGTGGCAATATTGTAGAATTTCAAGTTTTTAAAAACATTGTTTTAAATGTTTTATACACGCTCTTAAAGGTATAGGAAAATCAAAATTAAACGTGCATGATTCCGATAGAATGTGTCATTTTAATGACACTTTTAAATTCACTTTTATTTTTAAATGTGCTTCATTCTCTTGGTATCCCTTGTTTAAAAAGAATACGCACATATCCTAGACTAGTGGGAGCTAGCTGCTGATTGGTGCCTGCACATATTTGTCTCTTGTGATTGGCTAACTAGATGTGTTCATCTTGCTGCCAGTAGTGCTTTGCTGTTCCTTCAGGAAAGGATAACAAGAGAACAAAGCGAATTTGATAATGGAAGTAAATTGGAAAGTTGTTTAAAATTGTATGTTCTATCCAAATCATGAAATAAAATTTTGGGGTTTCCTGTCCCTTTAAATGTGGTGGTAGCAGTGGATTTTCCTGTGATCTGTCATGGCAAACAGGTAGTTTGTAGGACCTTCGGATATATTGAGGATATTATTTAAATTGTACTTCACTATATTGTTTTTTATTTTATACATTTCATGGATTATCCTGGTATATCCAGCTGTTTGAATATTCATGTTCATATATTTATGTGTATGTATGTGTGTTTGTGTGTATGTATTTTGATGTGTGTGTATGTATATGTGTGTAAGTGTGTGTAAGTGTGTGTCAGTGTATGTGTGTGTGTGTGTCAGTGTATGTGTCAGTATGTGTATGTATGTATGTGTATTTGTGTGTATGTATTTTTATGTGTGTGTATGTATGTATATGTGTTAGTGTATGACAGTGTATGTGTCAGTGTGTGTATGTATGTATGTGTATTTGTGTGTATGTATGTATATGTGTGTTAGTGTATGTGTGTGTGTGTCAGTGTGTGTATGTATGTCTGTAAGTATGTATGTATGTATATGTGTGTTAGTGTGTGTCAGTGTATGTGTGTGTGTGCCAGTGTGTGTGTAAGTATGTATGTATGTATATGTGTGTTAGTGTGTGTCAGTGTATGTTTGTGTCAGTGTGTGTATGTATGTCTGTAAGTATGTATGTATGTATATATGTGTTAGTGTGTGCAAGTGTGTGTCAGTGTATGTGTGTGTATGTATGTCTGTAAGTATGTATGTATGTAAATGTGTGTGGAAGTGTGTGTATTTGTTTGTTTATGTGTGTGTGTGAAAGTGTGTATATGCTTGTGTATGTAATGCATATGTGTGCATATATATGTATATTTGTGTGTGTGTGTGTGTAAGTGTGCATATATGTGTGTGTGTGTATATGTGTATTTTTGTGTGTGTAAATGTGTGTATATATGTGTGTTTGCATATGTATATGTGTGTACGTGTGTGTGTCTGCTTGTGTGTGTAAGTGTGCATATATGGGTGTGTGTATATATGTGTATGTATTTTTAAGTGTGTGTACGTGTGTATGTGTGTGTCAGTGTATGTGTGTGTAAGTGTTTCAGTGTGTGTATGTATGTGTGTAAGTATGTATTCATGTATGTAAAATGTGTGTGGAAGTGTGTGTATTTGTTTATGTGTGTGTGTGTGTGTATAAGTGTGTATGTGCTTGTGTATGTAATGCATATGTGTGTGCGTATATGCTGTATGTATATTTGTTTGTGTGTGTGGGGGGGGGTATGTGTGTGTGTAAGTGTGAATATATGTGTGTATATGTGTATTTTTGTGTGTGTATATGTGTGTATATATGTGTGTTTGCATATGTGTGCATATGTATATGTGTGTACGTGTGTGTCTGCTTGTGTAAGTGTGCATATATGGGTGTGTGTATATATATGTGTATTTGTGTGTGTGGATGTGTGTGTATATATATATATATATATATATATATATATATATATATATGTGTATATGTTTGTGTATGTGTGTATAATTGCGTATATATGTGTACTTGTGTGTGTATGTGTGTATATCTGTGTGTAAGTCTGCATATATGTGTGTGTGTGCTTGTGTGTGTGTAAGTGTGCATATATGTGTGTGCGTATATATGTGTATTTGTGTGTATAAATATGTGTGTTTGCATGTGTGTGTATATGTATATGTGTTGTTAAAACAATATTTATCCAAAATAACCAACATTATTCTGCTAAATTGCTATATTTGTATAACTTTTAACATAATATGGCCACCTCTGTAGAATCATCAGTTTACACATTCCTATTCTATACTTTTCTCTTCTATGTTATTTCATTTAGATTGAGATGCTAAGAGATTTCCAACAAGTAATATTTTTCTTTAGTCCATTTACTCCTATGATGAATCCAGAGTTACTTTGGAGTCATGTAATTCACCATTTAAACAATTCAGAATGATTTCATACCTGATACAGCAACCAAAAATCAGCAAGCGTCTTCAACCAGCGGAACGCAGCTATTGGTAAACCCATGTTCTTCAGTGAAAGGGGTGCACAGAGCCTTAGAGTTTGGTGTCAATTCTACTAGTGCCAGGGACTAGCAGCCGCACACAGATAATTTCATGATCTGCCAAACACAGTAACACTATGAATGATAAACACATTTGTCTGCGGATCCACCTCCGTGTTGCAGGGGTTAAATAAATAAATGTGACGATGTCCTATAATGAAGTTCTGAGCAATTGTTTTCCAAGTCATCTTAACCTCTCAGTAATGTGGAAGAGATTATCATAACTTGTTTTTTTACTCAAATCAGTAGATTTACTGTTACGTAAATATGCACAGACAATAGACGGCAAACATCAGCTTGTAACATGTAACTCAGCTCTCTGTACACATCCTGTATCACACAAAACTCACACCCAGCAGGACAGCAAACCGAAAACAGCCACAGGCCTTGGAATTATTGTGCAGAATTATACTAACCATAAAAAATATACATTTTATTGTAATTTGTACTGATTGGTGCATCATATACCATGATAATTCAAATTATGTTTAAAATAATATTTTAAATGCAAAACAGAATTTATGCTTACCTGATAAATTTCTTTCTCTTACGGTGTATCCAGTCCACGGATTCATCCTTACTTGTGGGATATTCTCAATCCCTACAGGAAGTGGCAAAGAGAGCACACAGCAGAGCTGTCCATATAGCTCCCCTCAGGCTCCGTCCCCCCAGTCATTCGACCGACAGTTAGGAGAAAAAGGAGAACCATAGTGTGCAGTGGTGACTAGTTTTACAAAAAATAAATTTGAACCTGACTTAATTGCCAGGGCGGGCCGTGGACTGGATACACCGTAAGAGAAAGAAATTTATCAGGTAAGCATAAATTCTGTTTTCTCTTACATTGGTGTATCCAGTCCACGGATTCATCCTTACTTGTGGGAACCAATACCAAAGCTTTAGGACACGGATGAAGGGAGGGAACAAGTCAGGTAACCTAAACGGAAGGCACCACTACTTGCAAAACCTTTCTCCCAAAAAAATAGTCTCCGAAGAAGCAAAAGTATCAAATTTGTAAAATTTGGCAAAAGTATGCAGTGAAGACCAAGTCGCTGCTTTACAAATCTGTTCAACAGAAGCCTCATTCTTGAAAGCCCATGAGGAAGCCACAGCTCTGGTGGAAAGAGCTGTAATTCGTTCAGGAAGCTGCTGTCCAGCAGTCTCATAAGTCAATCGGATAATGCTTTTCAGCCAAGGAAAGAGAGGAAGCGATAGCTTTTTGACCTCTCCTCTTACCAAAAACAAGGATGACGTGTGTCTGAAATCTTTAGTTGCTTTTAAATAGAATTTTAAAGCACGAACCACATCAAGATTGTGTAACAGCCGTTCCACATCAAGATTGTGTAACAGCCGTTCCTTCTTAGAAACTGAATTAGGACACAGAGAAGGAACAATGATTTCCTGGTTAATATTCTTATTAGAAACCGCTTCGGAAGGAAACCAGGTTTTGTACGCAAAACAACCTTATCTGCATGAAACACCAGATAGGGTGAATTACACTGCAAAGCAGACAATTCTGTAACTGTTCGAGCAGAAGAAATAGTTACCAAAAACAAAACTTTGCAAGATAATCACTTAATATCTATGGAATATAAAGGTTCAAACGGAACCCCTTGAAGGACAGAAAGAACTAAATTTAGACTCCATGGAGGAGCCACAGGTTTGACAGGCTTGACAGGCTTGATTCTGACTAAAGCCTATGCAAACGCTTGAACGTCTGATACTTCCGCCAGACGCCTGTGAAACAGAATAGATAGAGCAGATATCTGTCCCTTTAAGGAACTAGCTGGCAATCCTTTCTCCAACCTTCTTGGAGAAATGGCAAAATCCTAGGAATCCTATTCTTACTCCACAAGTAACCCTTGGATTCACACCAACAAAGATATTTCCGCCATATCTTATAGTAAATGTTCCTGGCGACAGGTTTTCTAGCCTGGATCAAAGTATCTATAACTGATCCAGAGAACCCACGCTTAGATAGAATTAAGCGTTCAATCTCCAAGCAGTCAGCTGCAGAGAACTAGATTTGGATGCTTGAATGGACCTTGAATTAGAAGATCCTGCCTCGATGGCATTGTCCATGGTGGAACAGATGACATGTCCACTAGGTCTGCATACCAAGTCCTGCGTGGCCACGCAGGCGCTATCCAAATTACCGAAGCCTTCTCCTGTTTGATTCTGGCTACCAGACGAGGGAGAAGGGGAAACGGTGGAAAAACATAAGCCAGATTGAAGGACCAAGGCGCTACTAGAGCATCTATCAATGCCGCCTTGGGGTCCCTGGACCTGGATCCGTAAAGAGAAAGTTTGGAGTTCTGAGGGGACACCATCAGATTCAACTCTGGAATACCCCATAGCTGGGTAAGCTGAGCAAAAACCTCCGGAAGGAGTTCCCACTCCCCCGGGTGAAAGGTCTGACGACTCAGAAAATCCGCCTCCCAGTTGTCTATTCCTGGGATGTGAATTGCAGATAGGTGGCAGGAGTGATCCTCTGCCCATTTGATGATCTTGGATACTTCCTTCATCGCTAGGGAACTCTTTGTTCCTCCCTGATGATTGATGTACGCTACAGTCGTGATGTTGTCCGACTGAAACCTGATGAACCTGGCCTCCGCTAGTTGAGGCTATGCCTGGAGCGTGTTGAATATCGCTCTCAGTTCCAAAATGTTTATCGGGAGAAGAGACTCTTCCCGAGACCATAGGCCCTGAGCTTTCAGGGAGTCCCAGACCGCACCCCAGCCTAACAGACTGGAATCGGTCGTGACAATGATCCACTCTGGTCTGCGGAAGCACATTCCCTGAGACAGGTGATCCTGAGACAACCACCAGAGAAGATAATCTCTGGTTTTCTCGTCCATTTGTATCTAAGGAGACAATCCGCATAATCCCCATTCCACAGTTTGAGCATGCACAGCTGCAGTGGTCTGAGATGAATTCTGGCAAAGGGAACAACGTCCATTGCCACAACCATTAAGCCGATTACCTCCATGCACTGAGCCACAGAAGGCAGAGGAACAGAATGAAGAACTCGGCAAGTAGTTTAAAGTTTTAACTTCCTGACCTCCGTCAGAAATATTTTCATCTCTACCGAGTCTATTAGGGTTCCCAGGAAGTGAACCCTTGTGAGCGGGGACAGAGAACTTTTTTCGACGTTCACCTTCCACCCGTGAGACCTTAGAAAGGCCAGAACTATTTCTGTATGAGCCTTGGCTCTTTGAAAAGACGACGCCAGAATTAATATGTCGTCCAGATAAGGTGCTACTGCAATGCCCCGCGGTCTTAGTACCACTAGAATGGACCCTAGCACCTTTGTGAAAATTCTTGTCCAGAAAGGCGAACCTTAGGAACTGATGGTGATCTTTGTGGATAGGAATATGTAGGTACGCATCCTTTAAATCCACGGTATATATTGATCTTCCTGGATCAATGGTAAGATTGTCCGAATGGTTTCCATTTTGAATGATGGAACTCTGAGGAATTTGTTTAGAATTTTTAAATCCAGGATTGGCCTGAAAGTTCCTTCCTTTTTGGGAACTACAAACAGGTTTGAGTAAAAACCCAGTCCTTGCTCTGCAGTTGGAACTGGGTGTATCACTCCCATCTTTAGAAGATTTTCTACACAGTGTAAGAACGCCTGTTTCTTTGTCTGGTCTGAAGACAAACGAGAAATGTGGAACCTTCCCCTTGGGGTAGAGTCTTCGAATTCTAGAAGATACCCTTGAGCAACAATTTCTAATGCCCAGGGATCTGGAACATCTCTTGCCCAAGCGTGAGCAAGAGAGAAAGTCTGCCCCCTACTAGATCCGGTCCCGGAGCGGGGGCTACCCTTTCATGCTGTCTTGGTAGCAGCAGCAGACTTCTTCGCCTGTTTACCCTTGTTCCAGCCCTGCAAAGGCTTTTATGATGCTTTGGGCTGGGAAACGTTACCCTCTTGCTTTGCGGATGCAGAGGTTGAAGCAGGTCCGCTCCTGAAGTTGCGAAAGGAGCGCAAATTAGCCTTAAAAGGTCTATCTTGTGGAAGGGCATGGCCCTTTCCTGATATTAAGTAATTTTGTTTTGGACGACACGTCAGCCGACCATGATTTGAGCCAGAGCGCTCTTCGCGCCACAATGGCAAAACCAGAAATTTTTCGCCGCTAATTTAGTTAATTGTAAAGCGGCATCTGTAATGAAAGAATTAACCAGCTTTAGAGCATGAATTCTATCCATGACTTCGTCATATGAAATCTCCCTCTGGAGCGACTCCTCCAGCGCCTCAACCAAAAAGCCGCTGCATTAGTTACAGGAATAATGCAGGCAATTGGTTGAAGAAGTATACCTTGTTGAACAAATATTTTCTTTAGTAACCCTTCTAATTTGTAATCCATAGGATCTTTGAAAACACAACTGTCTTCTATTGGTATAGTTGTGCGCTTAGCTAGTGTTGAAACTGCTCCCTCTACCTTAGGGACCGCCTGCCACGCGTCCCGCCTGGGGTCAGTTATGGGGAACATTTTCTTAAAGATAGGGGGGGGGGGAACAAAAGGTACGCCTGGTCTCTCCCACTCCCTAGTCACAATATCCGCCACCCTCTTAGGGATCGGAAACGCATCAGTGTATACAGGGACTTCTAAAAACTTGTCCATTTTACACAATTTTTCTGGGACCACCATAGGGTCACAATCAACCAGCGTAGCTAAAACCTCCTTAAGCAGTACGCGGAGGTGTTCCAGCTTAAATTTAAACGCTAAGAAATCTGATTCTGCCCGCTGAGAAATTTTACCTGCGTCACTAATTTCTCCCTCAGACAGTACATCCCTCACCGCCACGTCAGAGGGTTGTGAGGGTACAACAGATAAATTATCCTAAACTTCTGATTGCTCATCCTCTGTTCTTAAAACTGAGCTATCACGCTTTTTAGGAAAAACAGGCAGTTTGGATAGAAATGCTGCAAGGGAATTATCCATGACTGTTGCTAATTGTTGCAATGTAATAGGGGCCAATGCGCTAGAGATACTAGGCATCGCTTGCGCGGGCGTAACTGGTGTCGACACATGGGGAGAGGAAGGAGGGCTATCCTCATTACCTTCCGTTAAAGAATCTGCTTGGGCCACATTTTTAAGTGTCACTGCATGGTCTTTAAAATGTTTGGATATGTTAGCACACTTTAAACACAATTGTAAAAGGGGGGACCGCCATGGCTTTTAAACACATAAAACAAGGTCTATCTGTAGGCTCAGACATGTTAAACAGACTTAGACAGCACTCAAATACAGTAAAATACAATTTTTAAAAAAACAGTACTGTGCCTTTAAATAATAAAAAGCGCATAAACCTCCAAAATTCATCCAATCTTTATGAAATTTTCACCATATGATCCTAATGTTTTGAAATGATTGCACAGTAAATTTCAAGTCAATTAACCCCCTACTGCCCAAACCGGAGCAAATTAACCATGCCACAGCCTTTGCTGTGTCCTACCTTCCTTGGGGATTAGTTTTGATCGAAAATAAACCTCTCTGAAGTCCTCAAGTAATCTTTGGACCCTTCACATGTATCTGCATGAAGCTGTTTGTAAAATCAACTGCGCAACTGAGGCGCGAAATTCAGGCCCCCTCCATCTTCCTTTAGGAGTTTGTGGGGCCTTCCCAAGCCAAAATAGGTGTCTAAATATATGCCATGCGGAATAAAACCCCAAAAAGTGTTATAAATGCAATATAAAACTTGTATAATGTCAGATTACCTTAAAACATAATCGATTGCCCCTTAACAGTGTCCACCAGTGTTTTGAGCCCTTACAAATAAGCCTTCCTTCTATACTAAGTCTCAGAATATGGCTTACCTTTTCCCACATGGGGATTCTGTCAGTCTTCTAGCATTACTAAGTCTTGACTAGAAAAAAATGACTGAAACATACCTTAAAGCAGTTAAGCCTGCAAACTGTTCCCCCCAACTGAAATTTTCCTGTACTCAACAGTCCTGCGTGGGAACAGCAATGGATTTTAGTTACTAGGTGCTAAAATCATTTTCCTCTCAGCAGAATCTTCATCATTTTCTGCCTCAGAGTAAATAGTACAAACCGGCACTATTTTAAAATAACAAACTTTTGATTGAAGAAATAAAAAACTACAAACTAACACCACATTCCCTTTACACTCCCGTGGAGATGCTACTTGTTAGAGCGGCAAAGAGAATGACTGGGGGGGCGGAGCCTGAGGGGCGCTATATGGACAGCTCTGCTGTGTGCTCTCTTTGCCACTTCCTGTAGGGATTGAGAATATCCCACAAGTAAGGATGAATCCGTGGACTGGATACACCAATGTAAGAGAAATATATATTTAGACACAGACGGCTAGATTACAAGTGTTGCTTTACGGCTTTTAACGCTGAAAAAATGGCCATTCCAGCGTAATGGGCAGGAACGCATATTATGAGTCATGTCGGTATAGCTATACCGCAAGCATTTTAGCCTGTAACGCAATGTCCATTCCGCACTTTAAAAAAAAATACGTTTTTGTGTGGGATTTTCATAGCGCCAGTATTACAGGTTGTGCGGGACGGCTAAAATGCTTGCGTTACAGTCTATACCGACACAAGCCATACCGCCATCTAAGAGCAGTAGTTATGGATTTTGCGAAACAAAAATGTTTCACAAAATTCATAACTAAAGTGTTACAAAGTACACAAGTACAAAGTAACACCCATAAACTACCTATTAACCCCTAAATCCCCACCCTCCCGCATCGCAAACACTATATTAAACCTATTAACCCCTAATCTGCCGCCCACCCACATCGCGACTATTAAATAAACCTATTAACCCCTAATCTGCCGCCCACCCACATCTTTAACACTATTTAAATATATTAACCCCTAAACCGCCGCTCCCCGACATCACCGCCACTAAATAAACCTATTAACCCCTAAACCTCCGGCCTCCCACATCACCGCCACTAAATAAACCTATAAACCCCTTAACGACCGCCCCCCTACATCGCAAAACACAAAATTAAGCTATTAACCCCTAAACCTAGCACCCTCCAACTTTAAATTAAAATTACCATATGCCTATATTTAAATAAATAAAAACTTACCTGTCAAATAAAAATAAACCTAACATTAAACTATAAATTAACCTAACATGACTATTATAATAAAAAAAAAAATACTACCAATTAAAAAAATCTAAATTACACATTTAAAAAAAACACTACGAAAAAAATTAAAAAAATCTAAAATTACAAAAAATAATAAACACTAAATTACGAAAAATAAAAAACACTAAGCTTACAAAAATAATAAACAAAATTATCAAAAAACATAAATTATGCTTACCTGATAATTTCATTTCCATTTGTGGAAGGAGAGTCCACTGCTTCATTCATTACTTGTGGGAATTCAGAACCTGGCCACCAGGAGGAGGAAAAGACACCCCAGCCAAAGGCTTAAATACCTACCCCACTTTCCTCATCCCCCAGTCATTCTGTCAAGGGAACAAGGAACAGTAGGAGAAATATCGGGGTATAAATGGTGCCTAAAGAAGAAAATTAAATTTAGGTCCTCCCACCGGAGAAACGGGCGGCAGCCGTGGCCTCTCCTCCCCACGATAGAAATGAAATTTTCAGGTAAGCATAATTTATGTTTTCCATCTTAATGGGAGGAGAGTCCACTGCTTCATTCATTACTTGTGGGAACAAATACCCAAGCTCTAGAGGACACTGAATGAAGAAAACAGGAGGGAGGGTAAAAGGAGGCGGACCCTAAACTGAGGGCACCATAGCCTGAAAACACCCAAACTCCCGACAAAAAAACTGCTTCACCAGGAGCAGAAGGACAAAAAGGAAAAGGCACAAATAACTGCCCAACAGTTAGAACCAGCAAGGCTCTTGCTAGAGACAGCTCAGAATCACTAGACTCGACCAAAACCAAAAGCCTCTAAGGAGACAAAGTCCCGCAGGCTCTCAGCCCGCGAATAAACCCCGAAGGAAGGGAAACATCCGCATTCTCCCTGAAGGGAAGAGGAAAGACTCAGATAAGTCCAAAAGTATCCCCAGAAACACAAAAGGACATGTGCATCTTGAAGAAAAACCCCAAGGGTAACTCCAAGAGAGTAAACAAGGATTGAAACATGGCAAAACCGACGAAAAACCCTACCGACCTAGCAGAGCAAGAGAGTAAAATCCCAAACCCTTATCTGCATGGATTCCAATGGACCAAAGTGAAGCCCTGAAAAACTAAAGGGAGAAAGGTAGAACCCCTCCCCAATGCAGAGCGCTAATTTGCACCCAAGATAGAAAAACCGAAAGACAATCCGTCCCCGGAAGCCGCAAAAAACATAATTTATGCTTACCTGATAAATTTATTTCTCTTGTGGTGTATCCAGTCCACGGATCATCCATTACTTGTGGGATATTCTCCTTCCCAACAGGAAGTTGCAAGAGGATCACCCACAGCAGAGCTGCTATATAGCTCCTCCCCTAACTGTCATATCCAGTCATTCGACCGAAAACAAACAAAGAAAGGAGAAACCATAGGGTGCAGTGGTGACTGTAGTTTAATTAAAATTTAGACCTGCCTTAAAAGGGCAGGGCGGGCCGTGGACTGGATACACCACAAGAGAAATAAATTTATCAGGTAAGCATAAATTATGTTTTCTCTTGTTAAGTGTATCCAGTCCACGGATCATCCATTACTTGTGGGATACCAATACCAAAGCTAAAGTACACGGATGATGGGAGGGACAAGGCAGGATTAAGCGGAAGGAACCACTGCCTGAAGAACCTTTCTCCCAAACACAGCCTCCGAAGAAGCAAAGTATCAAATTTGTAAAATTTTGAAAAAGTGTGAAGCGAAGACCAAGTCGCAGCCTTGCAAATCTGTTCAACAGAGGCCTCATTTTTAAAGGCCCAGGTGGAAGCCACAGCTCTAGTAGAATGAGCTGTAATCCTTTCAGGGGGCTGCTGTCCAGCAGTCTCATAGGCTAGACGTATTACGCTCCGAAGCCAAAAGGAAAGAGAGGTTGCCGAAGCTTTTTGACCTCTCCTCTGTCCAGAGTAAACGACAAACAGGAAAGATGTTTGTCGAAAATCCTTAGTAGCTTGTAAGTAAAACTTCAAGGCACGGACTACGTCCAGATTATGTAAAAGACGTTCCTTCTTTGAAGAAGGTTTAGGGCACAACGATGGAACAACAATCTCTTGATTGATATTCTTGTTAGAAACCACCTTAGGTAAAAACCCAGGTTTGGTACGCAGAACTACCTTATCTGCATGAAAAATCAGATAAGGAGAATCACATTGTAAGGCAGATAGCTCAGAGACTCTCTGAGCCGAGGAAATAGCCATCAAAAACAGAACTTTCCAAGATAAAAGTTTAATATCAATGGAATGAAGGGGTTCAAACGGAACTCCTTGAAGAACATTAAGAACCAAGTTTAAGCTCCACGGGGGAGCAACAGGTTTAAACACAGGCTTAATTCTAACTAAAGCCTGACAAAATGCCTGAACGTCTGGAACTTCTGCCAGACGCTTGTGCAAAAGAATAGACAGAGCAGAAATCTGTCCCTTTAAGGAACTAGCTGATAATCCTTTGTCCAAGCCCTCTTGGAGAAAAGACAATATTCTAGGAATCCTAACCTTACTCCATGATTAATTCTTGGTTTCACACCAATAAAGATATTTACTCCATATCTTGTGGTAGATTTTCCTGGTAACAGGCTTTCGTGCCTGTATTAAAGTATCAATGACTGACTCGGAGAAGCCACGCTTTGATAGAATCAAGCGTTCAATCTCCATGCAGTCAGTCTCAGAGAAATTAGATTTGGATGATTGAAAGGACCTTGTATCAGAAGGTCCTGTCTTAGAGGCAGAGTCCATGGTGGAAAGGATGACATGTCCACTAGGTCTGCATACCAAGTCCTGCGTGGCCACGCAGGTGCTATCAGAATCACCGATGCTCTCTCCTGTTTGATTTTGGCAATCAGTCGAGGGAGCAGAGGAAACGGTGGAAACACATAAGCCAGGTTGAAGAACCAAGGCGCTGCTAGAGCATCTATCAGCGTCGCTTCTGGGTCCCTGGACCTGGATCCGTAACAAGGAAGCTTAGCGTTCTGGCGAGACGCCATGAGATCCAACTCTGGTTTGCCCCAACGATGAATCAACTGAGCAAACACCTCCGGATGGAGTTCCCACTCCCCCGGATGGAAAGTCTGACGACTTAGAAAATCCGCCTCCCAGTTCTCCACGCCTGGGATATGGATTGCTGACAGGTGGCAAGAGTGTTACTCTGCCCAGCGAATTATTTTTGAGACTTCTAACATCGCTAGGGAACTCCTGGTTCCCCCTTGATGGTTGATGTAAGCCACAGTCGTGATGTTGTCCGACTGAAATCTGATGAACCTCAGTGTTGCTAACTGAGGCCAAGCCAGAAGAGCATTGAATATCGCTCTTAACTCCAGAATATTTATTGGAAGGAGTTTCTCCTCCTGAGTCCACGATCCCTGTGCCTTCAGGGAATTCCAGACTGCACCCCAACCTAGAAGGCTGGCATCTGTTGTTACAATTGTCCAATCTGGCCTGCGAAAGGTCATACCCTTGGACAGGTGTACCCGAGACAACCACCAGAGAAGAGAATCTCTGGTCTCTTGATCCAGATTTAGCAGAGGGGACAAATCTGTGTAATCCCCATTCCACTGACTTAGCATGCATAATTGCAGCGGTCTGAGATGAAGGCGCGCAAATGGCACTATGTCCATTGCCGCTACCATTAAGCCGATTACCTCCATACACTGAGCTACCAAAGGGCGCGGAATGGAGTGAAGAACACAGCAAGCATTTAGAAGTTTTGATAACCTGGACTCCGTCAGGTAAATTTTCATTTCTACAGAATCTACCCGTGCAACCTCAGAAATGCCAGAACTATCTCTGTATGAGACTTGGCAACTTGAAAGCTTGACGCCTGTATCAGGATGTCATCTAGATACGGAGCCACCGCTATGCCTCGCAGTCTTAGAACCGCCAGAAGTGAGCCCAGAACCTTTGTAAAGATTCTCGGGGCTGTAGCCAACCCGAAGGGAAGAGCTACAAATTGGTAATGCCTGTCTAGAAAGGCAAACCTTAGAAACCGATGATGATCTTTGTGAATCGGTATGTGAAGGTAGGCATCCTTTAAGTCCACTGTGGTCATGTACTGACCTTCTTGGATCATGGGTAGGATGGTCCGAATAGTTTTCATTTTGAAAGATGGAACTCTGAGGAATTTGTTTAAGATCTTTAGATCCAAAATTGGTCTGAAGGTTCCCTCTTTTTTGGGAACCACAAACAGATTCGAATAAAAACCCTGTCCTTGTTCCGTCCGCGGAACTGGATGGATCACTCCCATAACTAGGAGGTCTTGCACACAGCGTAGGAATGCCTCTTTCTTTATCTGATTTGCAGATAGCCTTGAAAGATGAAATCTCCCTTGTGGAGGGGAAGCTTTGAAGTCCAGAAGATATCCCTGAGATATGATCTCCAACGCCCAGGGATCCTGAACATCTCTTGCCCACGCCTGGGCGAAGAGAGAAAGTCTGCCCCCTACTAGATCCGTTGCCGGATAGGGGGGCCGTTCCTTCATGCTGTCTTATAGGCAGCAGCAGGCTTTCTGGCCTGCTTGCCTTTGTTCCAGGACTGGTTAGGTTTCCAGGCCTGCTTAGATTGAGCAAAAGTTCCCTCTTGTTTTGAAGCGGAGGAAGTTGATGCTGCACCTGCCTTGAAATTTCGAAAGGCACGAAAATTAGACTGTTTGGCCTTTGCTTTGGCCCTGTCCAGAGGAAGGGTGTGACCCCAGTAATGTCAGCAATAATTTCCTTCAAACCAGGCCCGAATAAGGTCTGCCCCTTGAAAGGAATGTTGAGTAATTTAGACTTCGAAGTCACGTCAGCTGACCAGGATTTAAGCCATAGCGCCCTACGCGCTTGGATGGCGAATCCGGAATTCTTAGCCGTTAGTTTAGTCAAATGAACAATGGCATCAGAAACAAATGAGTTAGCTAGCTTAAGTGTTCTAAGCTTGTCAATAATTTCAGTCAATGGAGCTGTATGGATGGCCTCTTCCAGGGCCTCAAACCAGAATGCCGCCGCGGCCGTGACAGGCGCAATGCATGCAAGGGGCTGTAAAATAAAACCTTGTTAAATAAACATTTTCTTAAGGTAACCCTCCAATTTTTTATCCATTGGATCTGAAAAAGCACAACTGTCCTCAACCGGGATAGTAGTACGCTTTGCTAAAGTAGAAACTGCTCCCTCCACCTTAGGGACCGTCTGCCATAAGTCCCGTGTAGTGGCGTCTATTGGAAACATTTTTCTAAATATAGGAGGTGGGGAAAAAGGCACACCCGGTCTATCCCACTCCTTGCTAATAATTTCTGTAAGCCTTTTAGGTATAGGAAAAACATCAGTACACACCGGTACTGCATAGTATTTATCCAGCCTACACAATTTCTCTGGTACTGCAACTGTGTTACAGTCATTCAGAGCAGCTAATACCTCCCCAAGCAACACACGGAGGTTCTCAAGCTTAAATTTAAAATTAGAAATCTCTGAATCAGGTTTCCCCGAATCAGAGATGTCACCCACAGACTGAAGCTCTCCGTCCTCATGATCTGCATATTGTGACGCAGTATCAGACATGGCCCTTACAGCATCTGCACGCTCTGTATTTCTCCTAACCCCAGAGCAATCGCGCTTGCCTCTTAATTCAGGCAACCTGGATAATACCTCTGACAGGGTATTATTCATGATTGCAGCCATGTCCTGCAAGGTAATCGCTATGGGCGTCCCTGATGTAATTGGCGCCATATTAGCGTGCATCCCCTGAGCGGGAGGCGAAGGGTCTGACACGTGGGGAGAGTTAGTCGGCATAACTTCCCCCTCGTCAGAATCTTCTGGTGATATTTCTTTTATAGTTAAAGACTGATCTTTACTGTTTAAGGTGAAATCAATACATTTAGTACACATTCTCCTATGGGGCTCCACCATGGCTTTGAAACATAATGAACAAGTAGTTTCCTCTGTGTCAGACATGTTTAAACAGACTAGCAATGAGACTAGCAAGCTTGTATAATACTTTAAACAAGTTTACAAGCAATATAAAAAACGTTACTGCACCTTTAAGAAACACAAATTTTGTCAAAATTTGAAATAACAGTGAAAAAAGGCAGTTACACTAACGAATTTTTTACAGTGTATGTAACAAGTTAGCAGAGCATTGCACCCACTTGCAAATGGATGATTAACCCCTTAATACCCAAAACTGAATAATAAAAGACAAAAACTTTTTTTTTTTTTTCAGTCACAACTGCCACAGCTCTACTGTGACTTTTTACCTCCCTCAAAAACGACTTTGAAGCCTTTTGAGCCCTCCAGAGATGTCCTGGATCATGCAGGAAGAAGCTGGATGTCTGTGTCAGTAATTTTATCTGAACAGAAAAGCACTAAAATAGGCCCTTCCCACTCATATTGCAACAGTGGAAAGCATAAGGAAACTGTTTCTAGGCAAAATTCAAGCCAGCCATGTGGAAAAAAACTAGGCCCCAATAAGTTTTATCACCAAATACATATAAAAACGATTAAACATGCCAGCAAACATTTTATATTACATTTTTATAAGAGTATGTATCTCTATTAATAAGCCTGATACCAGTCGCTATCACTGCATTTAAGGCTTTACTTACATTAGTTCGGTATCAGCAGCATTTTCTAGCAAATTCCATCCCTAGAAAAATATTAACTGCACATACCTTATTGCAGGAAAACCTGCACGCCATTCCCTCTCTGAAGTTACCTCACTCCTCAGAATATGTGAGAACAGCCATGGATCTTAGTTACTTCTGCTAAGATCATAGAAAACGCAGGCAGATTCTTCTAAATACTGCCTGAGATAAACAGTACACTCCGGCACCATTTAAAAATAACAAACTTTTGATTGAAGAATAAACTAAGTATAAAACACCACACTCCTCTTACGACCTCCATCTTGGTTGAGGCTTGCAAGAGAATGACTGGATATGACAGTTAGGGGAGGAGCTATATAGCAGCTCTGCTGTGGGTGATCCTCTTGCAACTTCCTGTTGGGAAGGAGAATATCCCACAAGTAATGGATGATCCGTGGACTGGATACACTTAACAAGAGAAAACAACATCAGAATATTTAAATATGTTCCTCCGAAAACCTATAGGCTTCCTGCTGCAAAGGTGATCTAAGCAAGCACAAGGCGCCAAACCTAGCCGTCAAGCTAGTAAACTACACAGGACTGTCTTCAGCAAGAAAAACTCGAAAGCGGTGCAGAACAACACCTACCCAAGAAAAGCAAGAAAAGAAGGAAAAACCCAGAACCAGCAGATAAAAAATACCTGCTGAGGAGGGAATTACTGCTAAGCCTCCCCTCTAAGGAAGGCTCACAAGATCTATCTATGATACATGGTCAAAGTTCAACAGATCAGACAGATCACTGACCCCTACTCCAGGCAACGGACCTAGCACCAAAGTGACTGGCAATGTCCGAAAGACAAAGGAATTAAAAAAATTCCCTGAATCACCAGGACCTTCAGGAAGGATAAGGGAGGGGATCCAGCCCCCCCAAAAAGATCTCGGGTTCCAGAACCCAGTCGCAGCTCCCTTCCTGAAGACTAAGGACACCCCCAAAAGGGGACCCTCTGCTGAACTACAGTAATGGCATGTCACAAGAAAACCAGCCCTTCCCCTGACACCCTGCACACAAGGCAGGGGGGACAACCCCACTGAACAGAGGAAGAAATGACCTCCAAGTACCAGGCGAATATTGTGGAATGCCAAGTCCACCCCAAAGGGGGGGAACAAAAAAAAGAACAGCTCACCCGCACACAGGTATAGAGTGTAAAGCTGTAGATAGACCCAAAAGATCAAGTACCAAATGAAGAACCATTCGGCCACTATGATTGACCCAGCCGAAAAGTCCAATTCTCTGATAAAAGAGAGAAAAATCCGCTCGTAGGAACAGAAGATGTCCCGGAAACGGGAACTGGTCCGACCCAAACCAGTCCTAAGGAATCTGGATACAGAAACCCAAAATGTCCAGTCAAAGACAAGGACAAAAAAAACAGACACCCGAAACCCGGAGCCGGCATTAGACAAACTAATAACCCCTAAGGAACCACCAGGTTACCCCATCCAGAGCATACCTTGCACCACAGGCGATGCAATCCCAGTCACATCCAAGGCACCTTGGACACTGAACTCTCACGCAAGTATCCCAGACACAGAGAGCTTCAAGACACAAGCGGGATTCAAACTCCCAACTGAAAGTGTGCTAAGCAATGATAAAAGCCACACAGCAACACAGGTTGACCCCTAAAGGCTCTAGGGACAACACCCCCTAAGTCCAAAGACTAAGGTAAACGAACAAGAGAACAGAGCGAAAACCTAGAAAATCTGGATTGAGAAGATAACAACAGTCCCCAAGATCCTCTCAGGGTCAACTTCCCGGAAGCACTACAGCCCTACGATTTACAATAAACGAACATTCCAACCCCTGGTGGATGCAAAACCAAACGCCTAAACAGGGGCAACACCCGAAAAGGAAACCACATAAACTGTCAAGCTCCAAAAGTATGGGAGCAGACGAGATCCCGGAAGTAGAACAAAAACCAACAGGCCCTAACTTCCTGAAACTGATGACCAGAAGGCCAGTCCCCCGAAAAAAGGACAAAAGACCCAATCAGCTTCGACCCTAAGGAAGAGGTACCGTCGTCAAGGAAACAAAGTCAGAGGACAATCCCAAAGGAAGCCTCAAAGGAGGAGACAAGTAAACGCCGCCAGAACCTGAAATCATGGAATCTTCTGAACACCAACACACTATGGGAAGGAGAAACACTCTAGCACCTGAATCAAAAGATCCAAGGAGTCCTAGCAGGATCTGAACCTCGGAAAACCCCGCCAGCAAAGCATGGATAAGACAATTAGGACTAAGCACAATCCCCTCTGATGCCCCCAGAAGATAAACGAGGACTAGCCTGACATCCTGGAACAAAAGGCCACTTATAACTTGTAATGCAAAACAAGAAAACGAAACTCAAACAAGAAAGAACCACTCAGCACCCCAACCGGACCAGCCAGTAATAACAGGCCCCACGTGTCTGATATAGACCCCCAGGGACAGAAAACTAGTACTCAACCAGGACCAACCTGAAGCATAGAGCACCCAAGGACTGCCCAAGGCCACAGAAAGTTGTAACCCTAAAAGGGATAGACAATAAAACAGGCAAACTATAGAACATAACAATGTCCTAACTTCCATGTAACTTCCGTGGAAGCGTCATTGTGACCACAAAATCGCTGGTATCAAATTCCAGAGAAGAAATTGTTCCCAAGTAAAAAATTATAACAGACATGAGCTTTTAAAATTAAATAAAATGCATCCTAACTGGATCAAATTAAAACTAAAACACTAACAGGACCAGCTGGTCAGAGATCCAAATCTCCCAAAGCTCAGAACTGGAATAGGATACCTTAAAGAAAAGAGTAAATTGGAGACGCAAAGAGATTATTTCATCCCCCGCCTAATCCAGTTTGCCATCCGGGACAGAAGACCGAGGACCCCTCGACCCATCAGGACTGGGATCCTCCAGCACTGCCAAAACATACCATAGCAGGACACGAAGGTGAGCCAGTCTATAACGAAAAGCAAGACTTAACTCCATCAGGGTAACTGACGACCCCGACCTGAGGATTGTGCCCCTGAAGCCTCAGAGGAAACTGCTTCCCCAGAGAGCTGATCTGACCCAGACGATCCCCCATCTGACAAGCCCTGGTTAACAGAACACCGATAATATCTCATCAACATCTCCCTTCCTGGAAGATGTAAATGCGCCAATGCCATAGATATGGCTACGCGGAACCGTGCATTAACCTCTGAAGGAAACAAGCCGCATTCTGGAGAAGGATTAACGGCATTAGGGACACCTGTTTGCATAGCCAAAGAAGGTTCTAGGGTACTTGCCTCACGGGATATGGAGTCACCAGGGGCGGATGGCTCGGCGGACTCTAAGTTCCCAGTTTCGGGAGAAGAGAGCACTCTAAAGCAGCATGTGGAACATAACTGATGGCGTGGATTACCCGGGCCATTTCATACTCTTCACAAGAAGTAGAATCTGAATCAGAGACATCCGTCTCCAAAAAATCTGAATCCCCCATAACTTGGATAGAAATTATGGATAGAAAAATAAAAACGGCACCTTACACCTCCAATGGCTGGGGCACTCACCACCTCCTATGACCCAGACAACTAGCGAAACAGTCTCTCCCCTTCGCCACATGGTCAGGAATATGGAAATGGAGACTAGAAACATGACCGCGCCTAGTCACAAGGTACACAGTGCAGGCCTGAAAAAAGCACGTCAAGGCCACAGGGGCCGCGCAGTCTGACTTTTAAAAAGGTTGTTATGTTCCGATAGCCACGAGCCCAAGAGACACTACACATTAGCAGATGATGATCACATAACAAACATGATTAAAGTCCCCCCTGTTCAATAACCCCCCTCAGGAGATATTAACCCTCGGTTCCATAAGATAAAGGAGTCCCACTAAGACCCTGCTTCTTTGTTTACATTACACCTCACACATTGGAGTAAAATGAAATGATCTTACCCGGAATACACGCTGTGGAACAGGAACACAGCCCTTCAAGTGTGACAGATGATAGCCTCGCTTCTGACATAGACTTGAGTGAACAAAGCAGGCAGCGAAACTCGGCTGATTGCTAAGGAGCTGTTTATATTAGTCGTGAAGGTTTCACAGAAAGACTCTCCCTGCATCTCCGGACTCTAACTTTCATCCATGCTCTCACTGAGAGGCTGACAGGAATACTTAAAACTCTGGTCTCATTTTGAAGAGTACTACCCTCCATAAGAGACTATCTTTAATCTTCCGACACTTCTCTGCCAACCTCCTGTGACGAAAGGCAAAGAATGACTAGGGGATGAGGGAAGTGGGGGAGGTAATTAAGCCTTTGACTCTGGTGTTTTAGCCTCCTCCAGGTGGCCAGGATCTGAATTCCCACAAGTAATGAATGAAGCAGTGGACGGCTCCTCCCATTAAGATGGAAAGAGCTGCTTATCTTCGGTTAATGCACTACAAAAGGCCCTTTTAAGGGCTGTTGGTAGTTTATTGTAGGCTAGGGGCGTAATTATTTTTATAGGGTAATTAGATTAGGTGTAATTGTTTTTATTTTTGATCATTTTGTTTATTATTTTTTGTAAGCTTAGTGTTTTTTATTTTTTGTAATTTAGTGTTTATTATTTTTGTAATTTTATATTTTTAGATTGGTAGTATTTTTTGATTGTATTATAATAGTTATGTTAGGTTAATTTATAGTTTAATGCTAGGTTTATTTTTATTTAACAGGTAAATTTTTATTTATTTAAATACAGTTATAGTGTAATTTTAATTTAAAGTTATGGGGTGTTAGGATTAGGGTTAATAGTTTAATTTAGTGTTTTGCGATTTGAGGGGCTGGCGGTTTAGGGGTTATTAGGTTTATTTTGTGGAGGCGATGTGGGAGGCCGGAGGTTGAGGGGTTTATAGGTTTATTTATTGGCGGCGATGTGGGAGACCGGAGGTTTAGGGGTTAAGAACTTTAGTATAGAGTTGGCGATGACAGGAGCGCCGGAATAGGACTTAATAACTTTATTATAGTGTCGGCAATGTCGGGGAGCTGCAAATAGGGGTTAATAACTTTATTATAGTGTCGGCAATGTCGGGGAGCTGCAAAACATAATTTATGCTTACCTGATAAATTTATTTCTCTTGTGGTGTATCCAGTCCACGGATCATCCATTACTTGTGGGATATTCTCCTTCCCAACAGGAAGTTGCAAGAGGATCACCCACAGCAGAGCTGCTATATAGCTCCTCCCCTCACTGCCATATCCAGTGATTCGACCGAAACAAGCCGAGAAAGGAGAAACCATAGGGTGCAGTGGTGACTGTAGTTTAATTAAAATTTAGACCTGCCGGAAAAGGACAGGGCGGGCCGTGGACTGGATACACTACAAGAGAAATAAATTTATCAGGTAAGCATAAATTATGTTTTCTATTGTTAAGTGTATCCAGTCCACGGATCATCCATATCTTGTGGGATACCAATACCAAAGCTAAAGTACACGGATGATGGGAGGGACAAGGCAGGAACTTAAACGGAAGGAACCACTGCCTGTAGAACCTTTCTCCCAAAAACAGCCTCCGAAGAAGCAAAAGTATCAAATTTGTAAAATTTGGAAAAAGTATGAAGGGAAGACCAAGTTGCAGCCTTGCAAATCTGTTCAACAGAGGCATCATTTTTAAAGGCCCAGGTGGAAGCCACAGCTCTAGTAGAATGAGCTGTAATCCTTTCAGGAGGCTGCTGTCCAGCAGTCTCATAGGCTAAACGGATTATACTCCGAAGACAAAAAGAGAGGTTGCCGAGGCCTTCTGACCTCTCCTCTGTCCAGAGTAAACAACAAACAGGTTAGATGTTTGGCGAAAATCTTTAGTAGCCTGTAAGTAAAACTTCAAGGCACGGACTACGTCTAGATTATGCAAAAGACGTTCCTTCTTTGAAGAAGGATTAGGACATAATGATGGAACAACAATCTCTTGATTGATATTCTTGTTAGAAACCACCTTAGGTAAAAAACTAAAGCCTGACAAAATGCCTGAACGTCTGGAACTTCTGCCAGACGCTTGTGTAAAAGAATAGACAGAGCAGAAATCTGTCCCTTTAAAGAACTAGCTGATAATCCTTTGTCCAAACCCTCTTGGAGGAAGGACAATATCCTAGGAATCCTAACCCTACTCCATAGGAGAAATCATATGATACCGTGGTGACTGTAGTTAGAGAATTAAATCATCAGACCTGATTAAAAAACCAGGGCGGGCCGTGGACCGGACACACCGTTGGAGAAAGTAATTTATCAGGTAAACATAAATTCTGTTTTCTCCAACATAGGTGTGTCCGGTCCACGGCGTCATCCTTACTTGTGGGAACCAATACCAAAGCTTTAGGACACGGATGATGGGAGGGAGCAAATCAGGTCACCTAGATGGAAGGCACCACGGCTTGCAAAACCTTTCTCCCAAAAATAGCCTCAGAAGAAGCAAAAGTATCAAATTTGTAAAATTTGGTAAAAGTGTGCAGTGAAGACCAAGTCGCTGCCTTACATATCTGATCAACAGAAGCCTCGTTCTTGAAGGCCCATGTGGAAGCCACAGCCCTAGTGGAATGAGCTGTGATTCTTTCAGGAGGCAGCCGTCCGGCAGTCTCATAAGCCAATCTGATGATGCTTTTAAGCCAAAAAGAGAGAGAGGTAGAAGTTGCTTTTTGACCTCTCCTTTTACCAGAATAAACAACAAACAAGGAAGATGTTTGTCTGAAATCCTTTGTAGCCTCTAAATAGAATTTTAGAGCACGAACTACATCCAAATTGTGCAACAAATGTTCCTTCTTTGAAACTGGATTCGGACACAAAGAAGGCACAACTATCTCCTGGTTAATATTTTTATTAGAAACAACTTTCGGAAGAAAACCAGGTTTAGTACGCAAAACCACCTTATCTGCATGGAACACCAGATAAGGAGGAGAACACTGCAGAGCAGATAACTCTGAAACTCTTCTAGCAGAAGAAATTGCAACCAAAAATAAAACTTTCCAAGATAATAACTTAATATCTACGGAATGTAAGGGTTCAAACGGAACCCCTTGAAGAACTGAAAGAACTAAATTGAGACTCCAAGGAGGAGTCAAAGGTTTGTAAACAGGCTTGATTCTAACCAGAGCCTGAACAAAAGCCTGAACATCTGGCACAGCCGCCAGCTTCTTGTGAAGTAAAACAGATAAAGCAGAAATCTGTCCCTTCAAAGAACTTGCAGATAATCCTTTCTCCAAACCCTCTTGTAGAAAGGATAGAATCTTAGGAATTTTTACCTGTTCCATGGGAATCCTTTCGATTCGCACCAACAGATATATTTCTTCCATACTTTATGGTAAATTTTCCTAGTTACAGGCTTTCTAGCCTGAATAAGAGTATCAATGACGGAATCTGAGAACCCACGCTTTGATAAAATCAAGCGTTCAATCTCCAAGCAGTCAGTTGGAGTGATGCCAGATTCGGATGTTCGAACGGACCTTGAACAAGAAGGTCCCGTCTCAAAGGTAGCTTCCATGGTGGAGCCGATGACATATTCACCAGGTCTGCATACCAAGTTCTGCGTGGCCACGCAGGAGCTATCAAGATCACCGAAGCCCTCTCTTGATTGATCCTGGCTACCAGCCTGGGAATGAGAGGAAACGGTGGGAACACATAAGCTAGGTTGAAGGTCCAGGGCGCTACTAGTGCATCTACTAGAGTCGCCTTGGGATCCTGGATCTGGACCCGTAGCAAGGAACCTTGAAGTTCTGACGAGACGCCATCAGATCCATGTCTGGAATGCCCATAATTGAGTTATTTGGGCAAAGATTTCCGGATGGAGTTCCCACTCCCCCGGATGAAATGTCTGACGACTCAGAAAATCCGCTTCCCAATTTTCCACTCCTGGGATGTGGATTGCAGACAAGTGGCAGGAGTGAAGCTCCGCCCATTGAATTACTTTGGTCACTTCTTCCATCGCCAGGGAACTCCTTGTTCCCCCCTGATGGTTGATATATGCAACAGTCGTCATGTTGTCTGATTGAAACCTTATGAACTTGGCCTTTGCTAGTTGAGGCCAAGCCTTGAGAGCATTGAATATCGCTCTCAGTTCCAGAATGTTTATCGGGAGAAGAGATTCTTCCCGAGACCATAGACCCTGAGCCTTCAGGTGTTTCCAGACCGCGCCCCAGCCCACCAGGCTGGCGTCGGTCGTTACAATGACCCACTCTGGTCTTCTGAAGCTCATCCCTTGGGACAGGTTGTCCAGGGTCAGCCACCAACGGAGTGAATCTCTGGTCCTCTGATCTACTTGGATCGTAGGGGACAAATCTGTATAATCCCCATTCCACTGTCTGAGCATGCACAGTTGTAATGGTCTTAGATGAATTCGCGCAAAAGGAACTATGTCCATTGCCGCAACCATCAAACCTATTACTTCCATGCACTGCGCTATGGAAGGAAGAAGAACAGAATGAAGTACTTGACAAGAGCTTAGAAGTTTTGATTTTCTGGCTTCTGTCAGAAAAAACAGAATTTATGCTTACCTGATAAATTACTTTCTCCAACGGTGTGTCCGGTCCACGGCGTCATCCTTACTTGTGGGATATTCTCCTCCCCAACAGGAAATGGCAAAGAGCCCAGCAAAGCTGGCCATATAGTCCCTCCTAGGCTCCGCCTACCCCAGTCATTCGACCGACGGACAGGAGGAAATATATATAGGAGAAACCATATGGTAACGTGGTGACTGTAGTTAGAGAAAATAATTCATCAGACCTGATTAAAAAACCAGGGCGGGCCGTGGACCGGACACACCGTTGGAGAAAGTAATTTATCAGGTAAGCATAAATTCTGTTTTCTCCAACATAGGTGTGTCCGGTCCACGGCGTCATCCTTACTTGTGGGAACCAATACCAAAGCTTTAGGACACGGATGAAGGGAGGGAGCAAATCAGGTCACCCAAACGGAAGGCACCACGGCTTGCAAAACCTTTCTCCCAAAAAAAGCCTCCGAAGAAGCAAAAGTATATAATTTAAAAAAAAAATTTGGTCAACAGGAACCTCATTCTTGAAGGCCCATGTGGAAGCCACAGCCCTAGTGGAGTGAGCTGTGATACTTTCAGGAGGCTGCCGTCCGGCAGTCTCAAAAGCCAATCTGATGATGCTTTTAAACCAAAAGGAAAGAGAGGTAGAAGTTGCTTTTTTACCTCTCCTTTAACCAGAATAAACAACAAACAAAGAAGATGTTTGTCTAAAATCTTCAGTAGCCTCTAAATAGAATTTTAGAGCACGGACAACGTCCAAATTGTGTAACAAACGTTCCTTCTATGAAACTGGATTCGGACACAAAGAAGGTACAACTATCTCCTGGTTAATATTTTTGTTGAAAACAACCTTCGGAAGAAAACCAGGCTCAGTACGTAAAACCACCTTATCTGCATGGACCAGATAGGGCGGAGAACACTGCAGAGCAGATAACTCAGAAACTCTTCTAGCGGAAGAAATTGCAACCTAAAACAAAACTTTCCAAGATAATAACTTAATATCTACGGAATGTAAGGGTTCAAACGGAACCCCTTGAAGAACTGAAAGAACTAGATTAAGACTCCAGGGAAGAGTCAAAGGTCTGTAAACAGGCTTGATTCTAACCAGAGCCTGAACAAACGCTTAAACGTCTGGCACAGCTGCCAGCCTTTTGTGAAGTAAAACAGATAAAGCAGAGATCTGTCCCTTCAGAGAACTTGCAGAAAATCCTTTCTCCAAACCTTCTTGTAGAAAGGAAAGAATCTTAGGAATTTTTATCTTGTTCCATGGGAATCCTTTAGATTCACACCAACAGATATATTTTTTCCATATATTATGGTAAATTTTTCTAGTTACAGGCTTTCTAGCCTGAATAAGAGTATCTATTACAGAATCTGAAAACCCACGCTTTGATAAAATCAAGCGTTCAAACTCCAAGCAGTCAGTTGGAGTAAAACCAGATTCGGATGTTCGAATGGACCCTGAATAAGAAGGTCCTGTCTCAAAGGTAGCTTCCATGGTGGAGCCGATGACACATTCACCAGGTCTGCATACCAAGTCCTGCGTGGCCACACAGGAAGTATCAAGATCACCGAAGCCCTCTCCAGATTGATCCTGGCTACCAGCCTGGGAATGAGAGGAAACGGTGGGAATACATAAGCTAGGTTGAAGATCCAAGGTGCTACTATTGTATCCAATAGAGTCGCCTTGGGATCCCTGGATTTGGACCCGTAACAAGGGACCTTGAAGTTCTGACGAGAGGCCATCAGAACCATGTCTGGAATGCCCCATAATTGAGTTATTTGGGCAAAGATTTCCAGATGGAGTTCCCACTCCCCCGGATGCTCCTCCATCGCCAGGGAACTCCTTGTTTCCCCCTGATGGTTGATATATGTAACAGTCGTCATGATGTCTGATTGAAACCTTATGAATTTGGCCTTTGCTAGTCAAGGCCAAGCCTTGAGAGCATTGAATATCGCTCTCAGTTCCAGAATGTTTATCGGGAGAAGAGATTCTTCCCGAGACCATAGACCCTGAGCTTTCAGGGGTTCCCAGACCGCGCCCCAGCCCACCAGACTGGCGTCGGTCGTGACAATGACCTACTCTGGTCTGCGGAAGCTCATTCCCTGTGACAGGTTGTCCAGGGTCAGCCACCAACAGAGTGAATCTCTGGTTATTTGATCTACTTGTATCGTCAGAGACAAGTCTGTATAATCCCCATTCCACTGTCTGAGCATGCACAGGTGTAATGGTCTTAGATGAATTCGTGCAAAAGGAACTATGTCCCTTGCCGCAACCATCAAACCTATTACTTCCATGCACTGCGCTATGGAAGGAAGAAGAACAGAATGAAGTACCTGACAAGAGCTTAGAAGTTTTGATTTTCTGGCCTCTGTCAGAAAAACCTTCATTTCTAAGGAAACTATTATTGTTCCCAAGAAGGGAACTCTTGTTGACGGGGACAGAGAACTTTTTTCTATGTTCACTTTCCACCTGTGAGATCTGAGAAAGGCTAGGACAATGTCTGTATGAGCCCTTGCTTTTGACAGAGACGACACTTGAATCAGGATGTCGTCCAAGTAAGGTACTACTGCAATGCCCCTTGGTCTTAGCACCGCTAGAAGGGACCCTAGTACCTTTGTGAAAATCCTTGGAGCAGTGGCTAATCCGAATGGAAGTGCCACAAACTGGTAATGTTTGTCCAGAAAGGCGAACCTTAGGAACCGAAAATGTTCCTTGTGGATAGGAATACGTAGGTACGCATCCTTTAAGTCCACCGTGGTCATGAATTGACCTTCCTGGATGGTAGGAAGGATCGTTCGAATGGTTTCCATTTTGAACGATGAAACCCTTAGAAACTTGTTTAGAATCTTGAGATCTAAAATTGGTCTGAATGTTCCCTCTTTTTTGGGAATTATGAACAGGTTGGAGTAAAAACCCATCCCTTGTTCTCCTAATGGAACAGGATGAATCACTCCCATGCTTAACAGGTCTTCTACACAGTGTAAGAATGCCTGTTCGAAGATAATTGAGACCTGTGGAACCTTCCCCTTGGGGGTAGTTCCCTGAATTCCAGGAGATAACCTTGAGAAACTATTTCTAGCGCCCAAGGATCCTGAACATCTCTTGCCC
This sequence comes from Bombina bombina, assembly GCF_027579735.1. Classification (NCBI taxonomy): domain Eukaryota; kingdom Metazoa; phylum Chordata; class Amphibia; order Anura; family Bombinatoridae; genus Bombina; species Bombina bombina. The sequence continues at coordinate 1,269,575,207 of NC_069501.1, forward strand.
AAGCCTGAGCAAAGAGAGAAAGTCTGCCCCCCACCAGATCCGGTCCCAGATCGGGGGCCAACACTTCATGCTGTTTTGGTAGCAGTGGCAGGTGACTTGGCCTGCTTACTCTTGTTCCAGCCTTGCATCGGCCTCCAGGCTGGCTTGGTTTGAGAAGTATTACCCTCTTGCTTAGAGGGTGTAGAATTTGAGGCTGGTCCGTTTCTGCGAAAGGGACGAAAATTTGGTTTATTTTTAGCCTTAAAAGACCTATCCAGAGGAAGGGCGTGGCCCTTTCCCCCAGTGATGTCTGAAATAATCTCTTTCAAGTCAGGGCCAAACAGTGTTTTACCCTTGAAAGGGATGTTAAGCAAAAGCGCTCTGCGCGCCACGATAGCAAACCCTGAATTATTTGCCGCTAATCTAGCTAATTGCAAAGCGGCATCTAGAATAAAAGAGTTAGCCAATTTAAAAGCTTGAACTCTGTCCAAAACCTCCTCGTACGAAGATTCTTTATTGAGCGACTTTTCTAGTTCTTCGAACCAGAAACACGCAGCTGTAGTGACAGGAACAATGCATGAAATTGGTAGTAGAAGGTAACCTTGCTGAACAAACATCTTTTTAAGCAAACCCTCTAACCTTAAATCCATAGGATCTTGAAAGCACAACTATCTTCTATAGGAATAGAAGTGCGTTTGTTTAGAGTAGAAACCGCCCCCTCGACCTTGGGGACTGTATGCCATAAGTCCTTTCTGGGGTCGACTATAGGAAATAATTTCTTAAATATAGGGGGAGGACAAAAGGTATGCCGGGCCTTTCCCACTCCTTATTTACTATGTCCGCCACCCGCTTGGGTATAGGAAAAACATCGGGGGGCACCGGAACCTCTAGGAACTTGTCCATTTTACCTAATTTCTCTGGAATGACCAAATTGTCACAATCATCCAGAGTAGATAACACCTCCTTAAGTAGTGCGTGGAGATGTTCTAATTAAAATTTAAAAGTTACAATATCAGGTTCTGCTTGTTGAGAAATTTTCCCTGAATCTGAAATTTCTCCCTCAGACAAAACCTCCCTCCTGGCCCCTTCAGATAGGTGTGAGGGTATGTCAGAACAGATATCATCAGCGTCCTCTTGCTCTTCAGTGTTTAAAACAGAGCAATCACGCTTTCTCTGATAAGTAGGCATTTTGGAAAAAATGCATGCAATAGAATTGTCCATTACAGCCATTAAGTGTTGTATGGTAATAAGTATTGGCGCACTAGATGTACTAGGGGCCTCTTGTGTGGGCAAAACTGGTGTAGACACAGAAGGGGATGATGCAGTACCATGCTTACTCCCCTCATTAGAGGAATCATCTTGGGCAATATCATATCTATGGCATTATAATCCCTACTTTGTTTGGACATTATGACACAAATATATCACATATATTTAAAAGGGGAGACACATTGGCTTTCATACATATAGAACATCGTTATCTGATGGTTCAGACATGTTAAACAGGCTTAAACTTGTCAACAAAGCACAAAAAACGTTTTACAATAAAACCGTTACTGTCCCTTTAAATTTTAAACTGAACACACTTTATTACTGAATATGTGAAAAAGTATGAAGGAATTGTTCAAAATTCACCAAATTTTCACCACAGTAACTTAAAGCCTTAAAAGTATTGCACACCAAATTTGAAAGCTTTAACCCTTAAAATAACGGAACCGGAGCCGTTTTTACATTTAACCCCTATACAGTCCCAGGTATCTGCTTTGCTGAGAACCAACCAAGCCCAGAGGGGAATACGATACCAAATGATGCCTTCTATAAGCTTTTTCAGTGGTTCTTAGCTCCTCACACATGCATCTGCATGCCATGCTTTCCAAAAACAACTGCGCATTAGAGGCGCGAAAATGAGGCTCTGTCTATGACTAGAAAAGGCCCCCAGTGAAAAAGGTGTCCAATACAGTGCCTGCCGTTTTTATTAAAACAATCCCCAAGATTTAACAACTATTAAAAGTAATAATCTGCCAAATATACTTAGTAAAGTAATCGTTTTAGCCCAGAAAAATGTCTACCAGTTTTTTAAGCCCTAATGAAGCCCTTTATTCTTTTACTTAAACTAAGAAAATGGCTTACCGGTTCCCATAGGGAAAATGACAGCTTCCAGCATTACCAAGTCTTGTTAGAAATGTGTCATACCTCAAGCAGTAAAGTCTGCCCACTGTTTCCCCCAACTGAAGTTACTTCATCTCAACAGTCCTGTGTGGAAACAGCCATCGATTTTAGTAACGGTTGCTAAAATCATTTTCCTCTTACAAACAGAAATCTTCATCTCTTTTCTGTTCCAGAGTAAATAGTACATACCAGCACTATTTTAAAATAACAAACTCTTGATTGAAGAACAAAAACTACATTTAAACACCAAAAAACTCTAAGCCATCTCCGTGGAGATGTTGCCTGTGCAACGGCAAAGAGAATGACTGGGGTAGGCGGAGCCTAGGAGGGACTATATGGCCAGCTTTGCTGGGCTCTTTGCCATTTCCTGTTGGGGAGGAGAATATCCCACAAGTAAGGATGACGCCGTGGACCGGACACACCTATGTTGGAGAAATCTTCATTTCCAAGGAGTCTATTATTGTTCCCAAGAAGGGAACTCTTGTTGACGGGAATAGAGAACTTTTTTCTACGTTCACTTTCCACCCGTGAGATCTGAGAAAGGCTAGGACAATGTCCGTATGAGCCTTTGCTTGTGGTAGAGACGACGCTTGAATCAGTATGTCGTCCAAGTAGGGTACTACTGCAATGCCCCTTGGCCTTAGCACCGCTAGAAGGGACCCTAGTACCTTTGTGAAAATTCTTGGAGCAGTGGCTAGTCCGAATGGGAGTGCCACAAACTGGTAATGCTTGTCCAGAAAGGCGAATCTTAGGAACCGATGATGTTCCTTGTGGATAGGAATATGTAGATACGCATCCTTTAAATCCACCGTGGTCATGAATTGACCTTCCTGGATGGTAGGAAGAATTGTCCGAATGGTTTCCATCTTGAACGATGGGACCTTGAGAAATTTGTTTAGGATCTTGAGATCCAAAATTGGCCTGAATGTTCCCTCTTTTTTGGGAACTATGAACAGATTGGAGTAAAACCCCATCCCTTGTTCTCCTAATGGAACAGGATGAATCACTCCCATTTTTAACAGGTCTTCTACACAATGTAAGAATGCCTGTCTTTTTATTTGGTCTGAAGACAATTGAGACCTGTGGAACCTTCCCCTTGGGGGTAGGTCCTTGAATTCCAGGAGATAACCTTGAGAAACTATTTCTAGCTCCCAAGGATCCTGAACATCTCTTGCCCAAGCCTGAGCGAAGAGAGAGAGTCTGCCCCCCACCAGATCCGGTCCCGGATCGGGGGCCAGCATCTCATGCTGTCTTGGTAGCGGTAGCGGGCTTCTTGGCCTGCTTACCTTTGTTCCAGCCTTGCATCGGTCTCCAGGCTGGCTTGGTTTGAGAAGAATTACCCTCTTGCTTAGAGGATGTAGAATTCGAGGCTGGTCCGTTTCTGCGAAAGGGACGAAAATTTGTTTTATTTTTAGCCTTAAAAGACCTATCCTGAGGAAGGGCGTGGCCCTTTCCCCCAGTGATGTCTGAAATAATCTCTTTCAAGTCAGGGCCAAACAGCGTTTTCCCCTTGAAAGGGATGTTAAGCAATCTGTTCTTGGAGGACACATCCGCTGACCAAGACTTCAGCCAAAGCGCTCTGCGCGCCACAATAGCAATTTTTCGCCGCTAATCTAGCTAATTGCAAAGTGGCGTCTAAGGTAAAAGAGTTAGCCAACTTAAGTGCTTGAACTCTGTCCATAACCTCCTCTTAAGAGGATGCTTGATTGAGCGACTTTTCTAGTTCCTCGAACCAGAAACACGCTGCTGTAGTGACAGGAACATTGCATGAAATTGGTTGTAGAAGGTAACCTTGCTGAACAAACATCTTTTTAAGCAAACCCTCTAATTTTTTATCCATAGGATCTTTGAAAGCACAACTATCTTCTATAGGGATAGTGGTGCGTTTGTTTAGAGTAGAAACCGCCCCCTCGACCTTGGGGACTGTCTGCCATAAGTCCTTCCTGGGGTCGACCATAGGAAATAATTTCTTAAATATAGGGGGAGGGACAAAAGGTATGCCGGGCCTTTCCCATTCTTTATTTACAATGTCCGCCACCCGCTTGGGTATAGGAAAAGCTTCGGGGGGCACCATGACCTCTAGGAACCTGTCCATCTTACATAATTTCTCTGGAATGACCAAATTGTCACAATCATCCAGAGTAGATAACACCTCCTTAAGCAGAGCGCGGAGATGTTCCAATTTAAATTTAAATGTAATAACGTCAGGTTCAGCTTGTTGAGAAATTTTTCCTGAATCTGAAATTTCTCCCTCAGACAAAACCTCCCTAGCCCCTTCAGACTGGTGTAAGGGCATGTCAGAACCATTATCATCAGCGTCCTCATGCTCTTCAGTATCTAAAACAGAGCAGTCGCGCTTTCGCTGATAAGTGGGCATTTTGGCTAAAATGTTTTTAATAGAATTATCCATTACAGCCGTTAATTGTTGCATAGTAAGGAGGATTGGCGCACTAGATTAACTAGGGACCTCCTGAGTGGGCAAGACTGGTGTAGACATAGAAGGAGATGATGCAGTACCATGCTTACTCCCCTCACTTAAGGAATCATTTTGGGCAACATTATTATCAGTGGCATCATTGTCCCTACTTTGTTTGTCACATTCATCACATATATTTAAATGGAGAGGAACCTTGGCTTCCGAACATACAGAACATCGTCTATCTGATAGTTCAGACATGTTAATAGGCATAAACTTGATAACAAAGCACAAAAAACGTTTTAAAATAAAACCGTTACTGTCTCTTTAAATTTTAAACTGAACACACTTTTTTACTGAATATACGCAAAAGTATGAAGGAAATGTTCAAAATTCACCAAAATTTCACCACAGTGTCATAAAGCCTTAAAAGTATTGCACACCAAATTTGAAATTTGAAACTTAAAATAACGGAACCAGAGCCGTTTTTACATTTAACCCCTATACAGTCCCTGGTATCTGCTTTGCTGAGACCCAACCAAGCCCAGAGGGGAATACGATACCAAATGACGCCTTCAATAAGCTTTTTCAGTGGATCTGAGCTCCTCACACATGCATCTGCATGCCTTGCTTCTCAAAAACAACTGCGCATTAGTGGCGCGAAAATGAGGCTCTGCCTATGACTAGAAAAGGCCCCCAGTGAAAAAGGTGTCCAATACAGTGCCTGCCGTTTTTTTTTTTTAATAAAATTCCCAAGATTAAAATAACTCTCCAAAGTTATAAACCATTAAATATGCTTATAAAGTAATCGTTTTGGCCCAGAAAAATGTCTACCAGTCTTTAAAGCCCTTGTGAAGCCCTTTTATTCTTATATTGAAAATTAAGAAAATGGCTTACCGGATCCCATAGGGAAAATGACAGCTTCCAGCATTACCAAGTCTTGTTAGAAATGTGTCATACCTCAAGCAGCCAAAGTCTGCTCACTGTTTCCCCCAACTGAAGTTAATTCCTCTCAACAGTCCTGTGTGGAAACAGCCATCGATTTTAGTAACGGTTGCTAAAATCATTTTCCTCTTACAAACAGAAATCTTCATCTCTTTTCTGTTTCAGAGTAAATAGTACATACCAGCACTATTTTAAAATAACAAACTCTTGATAGAAGAATAAAAACTACATTTAAACACCAAAAAACTCTGAGCCATCTCCGTGGAGATGTTGCCTGTGCAACGGCAAAGAGAATGACTGGGGAAGGCGGAGCCTAAGAGGGATCATGTGACCAGCTTTGCTGGGCTCTTTGCCATTTCCTGTTGGGGAAGAGAATATCCCACAAGTAAGGATGACGCCGTGGACCGGACACACCTATGTTGGAGAAATTAGACTGTTTGGCCTTTGATTTGGCCCTGTCCTGAGGAAGGGTATGACCCTTACCTCCAGTAATGTCAGCAATAATTTCTTTCAAACCAGGCCCGAATAAGGTCTGCCCCTTGAAAGGAATGTTGAGTAATTTAGACTTTGAAGTCACATCAGCTGACCAGGATTTGAGCCATAGCGCCCTACGCGACTGGATGGCGAATCCAGAATTCTTAGCCGTTAGTTTAGTCAAATGAACAATGGCATCAGAAACAAATGAGTTAGCTAGCTTAAGAGTTCTAAGCTTGTCAACAATTTCAGTCAATGGAGCTGTATGGATGGCCTCTTCCAGGGCCTCAAACCAGAATGCCACCGCAGCAGTGACAGGCGCAATGCATGCAAGGGGCTGTAAAATAAAACCTTGTTGAATAAACATTTTCTTAAGGTAACCCTCTAATTTTTTATCCATTGGATCTGAAAAAGCACAACTGTCCTCAACCGGGATAGTGGTACGCTTTGCTAAAGTAGAAACTGCTCCCTCCACCTTAGGGACAGTCTGCCATAAGTCCCGTGTAGTGGCATCTATTGGAAACATTTTTCTAAATATAGGAGGTGGGGAAAAGGGCACACCGGGCCTATCTCACTCCTTACTAATAATTTCTGTAAGCCTTTTAGGTATTGGAAAAACATCAGTACTCACCGGCACTGCATAGTATTTATCCAGCCTACACAATTTCTCTGGCACTGCAATTGTGTCACAGTCATTCAGAGCAGCTAATACCTCCCCAAGCAATACACGGAGGTTCTCAAGCATAAATTTAAAATTAGAAATCTCTGAATCAGGTCTCCCCGATTCAGAGACGTCACCCACAGACTGAAGCTCTCCGTCCTCAGGTTCTGCATATTGTGACGCAGTATCAGACATGGCTCTTACAGCATCTACTCGCTCTGTATCTCGTCTAACCCCAGAGCTATCGCGCTTGCCTCTCAATTCAGGCAATCTGGATAATACCTCTGACAGGTTATTATTCATGATTGCAGCCATGTCCTGCAAAGTAATCGCTATGGGCGTCCCTGATGTACTTGGCGCCATATTAGCGTGTGTCCCTTGAGCGGGAGGCGAAGGGTCCGACACGTGGGGAGAGTTAGTCGGCATAACTTCCCCCTCGACAGACCCCTCTGGTGACAATTCTTTTATAGATAAAGACTGATCTTTACTGTTTAAGGTGAAATCAATACATTTAGTACACATTCTCCTATGGGGCTCCACCATGGCTTTTAAACATAATGAACAAGTATCCTCTGTTTCAGACATGTTTGTACAGACTAGCAATGAGACTAGCAAGCTTGGAAAACACTTTAAAGCAAGTTAACAAGCAATATAAAAAAACATTACTGTGCCTTTAAGAGAAACAAATTTTGACAAAATTTGAAATAACAGTGAAAAAAGGCAGTTACACTAACAAAATTTTTACAGTGTATGTAACAAGTCAGCAGAGCATTGCACCCACTTGCAAATGGATGATTAACCCCTTAATAACAAAAACAGAATAATAAATGACAAAAACGTTTTTTAAACAGTCACAACAACTGCCACAGTCTACTGTGATTGTTACCCTCCTCAAACACGACTTTGAAGCCTTTTGAGCCCTTCAGAGATGTCCTGTATCATGCAGAGGGAAGCTGAATGTCTCTGTCAGTATTTTTATCTGCACAGAAAAGCACTAAAATAGGCCCTTCCCACTCATATTGCAACAGTGGAAAGCCTGTTACTAGGCAAAAATCAAGCCAGCCATGTGGAAAAAAACTAGGCCCCAATAAGTTTTGTCACCAAACATATATAAAAACGATTAACATGCCAGGAAACGTTTTATATTACACTTTTATAAGAGTATGTATCTCTGTTAATAAGCCTGATACCAGTCGCTATCATTGCATTTAAGGCTTAACTTACATTAATCCGGTATCAGCAGCATTTTTCTAGCAAATTCCATCCCTAGAAATATGTTAACTGCACATACATTATTACAGGAAAACCTGCACGCTATTCCCCCTCTGAAGTTACCTCACTCCTCAGAATATGTGAGAACAGCAATGGATCTTAGTTACTTCTGCTAAGATCATAGAAATCACAGGCAGATTCTTCTTCTAATGCTGCCTGAGATGAAACAGTACACTCCGGTACCATTTAAAAATAACAAACTTTTGATTGAAGTTAAAAAACTAACTATAATACACCACTCTCCTCTTACTACGTCCATCTTTGTTGAGAGTTGCAAGAGAATGACTGAATATGGCAGTGAGGGGAGGAGCTATATAGCAGCTCTGCTGTGGGTGATCCTCTTGCATCTTCCTGTTGGGAAGGAGAATATCCCACAAGTAATGGATGATCCGTGGACTGGATACACTTAACAAGAGAAATAGGGGTTAATAACTTTATTATAGTGTCGGCAATGTCGGGGGCAGCGGATTAGGGGTGTTTAGACTAGGAGTTAATGTTAGGGTGTTAGATTTAAACGTATTTTTTTTTCCCCATAGACATCAATGAGATTGCGTTACGTAGATTTTTTATTCTGCACTTCAGGTGTTAGGTTTGTTCCTAACACTCTCTCCACATTGATGTCTATGGGGGAAAGCGGGCACGAGCACGTCAAATCAGCCCTTGGATTTTGTACTGTATGGAGCTTAACGCCACCATATCGCACGCACAAGGAGGCTTTTCAGTAACTCGTAATGGCAGCGATATGGAGAGTGAAATAACGCAACTTTTTTACTGTTAGTTTCGCACCCTGTTTAGTGTAAAACTCTTAATCTAGGTGAGAGATTGTAAAGTAAAATGATATATTTTAAATGTATTACTACAATTATATATTCAGCAGAAATCTACCTCCCAGTGAAGTGTGGGAGAGAGACTAGCCCATTTGAAAGGGTGTTCTGCTTCTGCAGCTGCTTAGACTACAAGGAACTTGAGCACAGTGTCCCTAACCCTTTTAATGCTTAAATATAGATTTAATATGCACAATTCCTGTTACAGTAGATGTTTTAGTACAATGTCCCTTTAACACTTTTACTCCACAGTTAGTTGCACTCTCAAGCATATACTTCCATGTGAGCGCTGTGTGCTCTTCCCTGTGAGTGCTATAAGTGTGAATTCTTCCCTGTGAGTGCTATAAGTATATTCTTCCCTTTGAGCGCTATAAGCGTATTCTTCCCTGTGAGTGCTATAAGCGTATTCTTCCCTGTGAGTGCTATAAGTGTATTCTTCCCTGTGAGCACTATAAGTTTATTCTTTCTTGTGAGCGCTATAAGTGTATTCTTCCCTGTGAGCGCTATAAGCGTATTCTTCCCTGTGAGCGATATAAGTGTATTCTTCCCTGTGAGCGCTATAAGCTTATTCTTCCCTGTGAGTGCTATAAGCGTATTCTTCCCTGTGAGTGCTATAAGTGTATTCTTCCCTGTGAGCACTATAAGTTTATTCTTCCTTGTGAGCGCTATAAGTGTATTCTTCCCTGTGAGCGCTATAAGCGTATTCTTCCCTGTGAGCGCTATAAGTGTATTCTTCCCTGTGAGCGCTGTAAGCGTATTCTTCCCTGTGAGTGATATAAGCATATTCTTCCCTGTGAGCGCTATAACTATATTCTTCCCTTTGAGTGCTATAAGTGTATTCTTCCCTGTGAGCGCTGTAAGCGTATTCTTCCCTGTGAGCACTGTAAGCGTATTCTTCCCTGTGAGCGCTGTAAGCGTATTCTTCCCTGTGAGCGCTGTAAGTGTATTCTTCCCTGTGAGCGCTGTAAGTGTATTCTTCTATTATTACTTGTCACTACCTTCTGCTATAAGTATATTCTTCCCTGTGAGTGCTATAAGCATATTCTTCCCTGTGAGTGCTATAAGTGTATTCTTCGCTGTGAGCGCTGTAAGCGTATTCTTTCCTGTGAGTGCTATAAGTATATTCTTCCCTTTGAGTGCTATAAGCGTATTCTTCCCTGTGAGCGATGGAAGCGTATTCTTCCCTGTGAGTGCTATAAGTATATTCTTCCCTGTGAGCGCTATAAGTGTATTCTTCCCTGTGAGTGCTATAAGCGTGTTCTTCCCTGTGTGCTATAAGTATATTCTTCTCTGTGAGTGCTATAAGTATATTCTTCTCTGTGAGTGCTATAAGTATATTCTTCCCTGTGAGCGCTGTAAGCGTATTCTTCCCTGTGAGCGCTATAAGCGTATTCTTCCCTGTGAGTGCTATAAGTGTATTCTTCCCTGTAAGCGCTATAAGCGTATTTTTCCCTGTGAGCGCTATAAGTGTATTCTTCCCTGTGAGCGCTATAAGTGTATTCTTCCCTGTGAGCGCTGTAAGCGTATTCTTCCCTGTGAGTGCTATAAGTGTATTCTTCCCTGTGAGCGCTATAAGCGTATTCTTCCCTGTGAGCGCTATAAGTGTATTCTTCCCTGTGAGCGCTGTAAGCGTATTCTTCCCTGTGTGTGCTATAAGTGAGCGCTATAATTGTATTCTTCCCTGTGATTGCTATAAGTATATTCTTCCCTGTGAGCACTATAAGCGTATTCTTCCCTGTGAGCGCTGTAAGTGTATTCTTCCCTGTGAGTGCTGTAAGTGTATTCTTCCCTGTGAGCGCTGTAAGCGTATTCTTCCCTGTGAGCGCTGTAAGCGTATTCTTCCCTGTGAGCGCAGTAAGCGTATTCTTCCCTGTGAGCGCTATAAGCGTATTCTTCCATGTGAGCGCTATAAGCGTATTCTTCCCTGTGAGCGCTATAAGTGTATTATTCCCTGTGAGTGCTATAAGTGTATTCTTCCCTGTGAGCGCTATAAGCGTATTCTTCCCTGTGAGTGCTATAAGTGTATTCTTCCCTGTGAGCGCTATAAGCGTATTCTTCCCTGTGAGCGCTATAAGTGTATTCTTCCCTGTGAGCGCTATAAGTGTATTCTTCCCTGTGAGCGCTGTAAGCGTATTGTTCCCTGTGAGTGCTATAAGTATATTCTTCCCTGTGAGCGCTATAAGTGTATTCTTCCCTGTGAGTGCTATAAGCGTGTTCTTCCCTGTGTGCTATAAGTATATTCTTCTCTGTGAGTGCTATAAGTATATTCTTCTCTGTGAGTGCTATAAGTATATTCTTCCCTGTGAGCGCTGTAAGCGTATTCTTCCCTGTGAGCGCAGTAAGCGTATTCTTCCCTGTGAGCGCTATAAGCGTATTCTTCCATGTGAGCGCTATAAGCGTATTCTTCCCTGTGAGCGCTATAAGTGTATTATTCCCTGTGAGTGCTATAAGTGTATTCTTCCCTGTGAGCGCTATAAGCGTATTCTTCCCTGTGAGTGCTATAAGTGTATTCTTCCCTGTGAGCGCTATAAGCGTATTCTTCCCTGTGAGCGCTATAAGTGTATTCTTCCCTGTGAGCGCTATAAGCGTATTCTTCCCTGTGAGCGATGGATGCGTATTCTTCCCTGTGAGTGCTATAAGTATATTCTTCCCTGTGAGCGCTATAAGTGTATTCTTCCCTGTGAGTGCTATAAGCGTGTTCTTCCCTGTGTGCTATAAGTATATTCTTCTCTGTGAGTGCTATAAGTATATTCTTCTCTGTGAGTGCTATAAGTATATTCTTCCCTGTGAGCGCTGTAAGCGTATTCTTCCCTGTGAGCGCTATAAGCGTATTCTTCCCTGTGAGCGCTATAAGTGTATTACTCCCTGTGAGTACTATAAGCATATTCTTCCCTGTGAGCGCTATAAGCGTATTCTTCCCTGTGAGTGCTATAAGTGTATTCTTCCCTGTAAGCGCTATAAGCGTATTTTTCCCTGTGAGCGCTATAAGTGTATTCTTCCCTGTGAGCGCTATAAGTGTATTCTTCCCTGTGAGCGCTGTAAGCGTATTCTTCCCTGTGAGTGCTATAAGTGTATTCTTCCCTGTGAGCGCTATAAGCGTATTCTTCCCTGTGAGCGCTATAAGTGTATTCTTCCCTGTGAGCGCTGTAAGCGTATTCTTCCCTGTGTGTGCTATAAGTGAGCGCTATAATTGTATTCTTCCCTGTGATTGCTATAAGTATATTCTTCCCTGTGAGCACTATAAGCGTATTCTTCCCTGTGAGCGCTGTAAGTGTATTCTTCCCTGTGAGTGCTGTAAGTGTATTCTTCCCTGTGAGCGCTGTAAGCGTATTCTTCCCTGTGAGCGCTGTAAGCGTATTCTTCCCTGTGAGCGCAGTAAGCGTATTCTTCCCTGTGAGCGCTATAAGCGTATTCTTCCATGTGAGCGCTATAAGCGTATTCTTCCCTGTGAGCGCTATAAGTGTATTATTCCCTGTGAGTGCTATAAGTGTATTCTTCCCTGTGAGCGCTATAAGCGTATTCTTCCCTGTGAGTGCTATAAGTGTATTCTTCCCTGTGAGCGCTATAAGCGTATTCTTCCCTGTGAGCGCTATAAGTGTATTCTTCCCTGTGAGCGCTATAAGTGTATTCTTCCCTGTGAGCGCTGTAAGCGTATTGTTCCCTGTGAGTGCTATAAGTGTATTCTTCCCTGTGAGCGCTATAAGCGTATTCTTCCCTGTGAGCGCTATAAGTGTATTCTTCCCTGTGAGCGCTGTAAGCGTATTCTTCCCTGTGTGTGCTGTAAGTGTATTCTTCCCTGTGAGCACTATAAGTATATTCTTCCCTGTGAGCGCTATTAGTGTATTCTTCCCTGTGAGTGCTACAAGTATATTCTTCGCTGTGAGCGCTATAAGCGTATTCTTCCCTGTGAGGGCTGTAAGCGTATTCTTCCCTGTGAGCGCTGTAAACGTATTCTTCCCTGTGAGCGCTGTAAGCGTATTCTTCCCTGTGAGCGCTGTAAGCGTATTCTTCCCTGTGAGCGCTGTAAGTGTATTTTTCTATTATTATTTGTCACTACCTTCTGCTATTTTCCCCATACATACAAAAAAAATAATAATATTGCAACGAAGCAGAAAATCACTAGTAATTAGCTATGGCATTACTGATAACGAAGGATGAAAGAACATAAAGTTCAGATAAAGCTTTTAAATTATTAACAATTTTCTAATTTAATTCTATTTTCAAATGTACTTAGTTCTCTTGGTATCCTTTTGTTTAAGTCTATATGTAAGTAGGCTCAGGAGAGTTCATGATTCTTGAGCATTATTTGGCAGTGGTACTTGCAACAATATTTGTAACAATGTTGTATGTTGTTGCAAACATTGCTGTCCCTTGCTACTCAATAATGCATAAACTTTACTAAAAAATATTGTTACAAACCCTGCTACCACATAGTGCTCAGGACACGTGCACACTACCTAGGTATGTTCTTCAACAAAGGATAACCAGAGAACAACGTAAGTAGTTATTCACAATCCCTTGATTTATCTACTAAAATCCCTATAGACTTAAAAAGGTTAATTGTGTAGACAAATCATTAGATAAACTTTTGATCAACCCCTACATGTAATAATAGAAGTAAATTGAATTTGAAAAATATATATATATTAACGCAATAGTGAGGAGATAAGGGCTCTTTAGCTAAACAGAAAAAAGTCACAGCACATAAAAATATTCATTATATACCTGTAAGACATGCATCAGATCAGAACCCTTTACATGTAGCCCCACTGTAAGGCACATAGTCAAATCAGATCCCTAGCTCTGCAGCCACTCTGTCAGTCATATACCTACATCACATCATACACAAACACCCTGCAGCCCCTCTGTCAGTCACATACCTACATCACATCATACACCAACCCACTGCAGCCTCTCTGTAATTCACATACCTACATCACATCATATACCAACACCCTGCAGCCCTTCTGTCATTCCCATACCTACATCACATCAGACACCAACACCCTGCAGCCCCTCTGACAGTAACATATCTGCATCACATCAGACACTAACACCCTGCAGCCCCTCTGACAGTAACATATCTATATCACATCAGACACTAACACCCTGCAGCCCCTCTGTCAGTCACATACCTACATCAGACACCAACAAACTGCAGCCCCTCTGTCAGTCACATACCTACATCACATCAGACACCAACACTGTGCTGCCCCTCTGTTAGTCACATACTTATATCACATCATACACCAACCCCCTGCAGCCCCTCTGTCAGTCACGTACCTACATAACATTATACACCAACCCCCTGAGCCCCTCTGTTAGTCACATACCTACATCACATCAGGCCCCAACACCCTGCAGCCCCTCTGTCATTCACATACCTA